>NC_044907.1:92260641-92563141 GCF_001633185.2 Quercus lobata | reverse complement strand
ACTCGCCTGCGTTAGCTGTCCTTCGTCCACGTGTAGGGTCAACCTTTACAAGACTGATATTTGTCTCATCAGTCTAATCCCGGAATTGTTGGGGATGATTGATAAAGCTGAAGAATACGGCTCTGCTAGGTGCAGAGTCTTATCTAGGAAGGGTCATAAGGGTCACTTCCCCAAGATATTTTAGGTCTCTTTTCAAGTTTAGTCCTATATCAGTTTTACCCTTTTTTTCCGGTGGGATTTTGGATCTGCCGAGGACTGAACTGTCCTCGGCTGTATTCCAAAACTGTCTTGTGCTCCATGTTATCGGGCTTGGGCCATAGCTCTCCTCGGCTTGGGCCTTCAGACTCTCCACGAGCAAATGTGCCTGGCCCATAAATTATTGGGCCCCACAATAGCCCCTCAAAACCCGGCTGTCCAACCTCCCGGTTGGAAAGGGGGGTTTTGGCAATGCCGAGCCTTTATTACAGCTCCTTTAATTTAGCCCTCCATTAATGCTGACGGTTTCTCCACCTGCCCAGAAAATATATCGGCTTACCAGGCACTCCCTTTAATTTGCTCGTGACCCGCTCCTGCCGTTTGGCTGTCCAAGACGCGCCTTTAATGACTTCCCTTTACGAGACTCATTTACGTCTGACGGCTCATCTGATGAGGTGGGGAAGTGGAACGGACGCACCTTTTGTTTTTCAGATTCTTTTGGGAACCAGAACGAATTTAATACCTTCCATTTTGCCCTCCCTCTAAGAAAGCAAGTAGGAGGCCATTACTTTCGTACAGAGACCCTTTTGCCTCTCCGAGATCCGAAATCCTCAGCCCCTCTTCCTTAGCGTTTACTTAACCCAATTGTTATACACCCAATCAGAATACGTTTACCACAACGAGTGATGAAGGAACCATACCCTTCCTCAAAGCACCATGTTCTAATAAAGCTCGAAATGGCTCGGTCAGGGCAAGGGTGGCGGAGACTTAAGATTTGTCTCACCTTCCCTTCAGCCAGAATCCGAAGCAGGGGCTCATCACGTCCAACTTTCGGCGTGACTGAGTCAAGAACTCCCATCATCATAACCAACCACTCTCTTATGAGCTCACCTAATATGGCCCCAGCGTGTTAGGAGTCAGGACCGAGGCAGGGACTAAGTGTCTCTGCTTCTTCCTCTCTTCGTTCACTGGTGGCCCCCTCCGCCTCCCTTTCTTAGTCTTCCCAGCACCAGATCCCTCCTGGTGCTTTCACTTCTCCCTCTTTTGCTCCTTTTTCTTTCTTTTCATCTCTTCTCTTTTCTTCTCCTCCTTCTTTACTCATGTCCTCCATCTTCCTCATTCATCTCCTCCATCCTCTTCTTCCTTCTCCTTCAAATTCTTCTTCCTTCTCCTTCAAATTCTTCTTCCTTCTCCTTCATCTTTTTCCAAAGAAGGTTCTTCTTTCGATATGAGCAATACTGAGGCAGAGATTGGAGAGACTTTGAAGACGAGTTTAAAAGACATCTGACTGTTTACTTATCTGTATTGCGGATGTTAGTGTTGTTTCGGCAGCTCACCTTTTGTATAGGCTTGTTTGAGCCCCTCTTTGTACGTTGTAATAATTTTTCATATTAATAAAAATTGTTGTTATTTTACTTCGCATGTTCTGTCTCTATGTTTTTACAAATTTGCAAACGCTGCTCGGCACAATAATATAGCATTTGAATCGATGACAACTAAGGCCAAAATACTTGCTAATAAAAAGATGTCACCACAACTTTAACAGAATTATTTGACATAGCAGTGCGTACCTATGAATAACGATACTTGCCCGAAACAATGCCGAGATTAGAATTGGATGCTCTATTCGGTGTAGGAAGTAATCATTCGAAGACATATCACCCGCAAAAATGAACAGCCCCCTTAGGCTACCGAATAGTGGAGTGCCCCACCATCATCCTAACACTTTTATTGGCCTTAACATTTTACAGTATTTGAGCCGGGAACTTTCCCCATCCAAGCAGTTATAAAACTTGTAATTTTTCTCCTCTTTTTTTTTTTTACTTGGTTTCCCCATAGGCTTGAGTCTGAGGACCATGCAAGGCCTTGGTTCTGTCCAAAACTTGTAAGATTTCTTTTTTGTACTTGGTTTCCCCATAGGCTTGAGTCCGAGGACCATGCAAGGCCTTGGTTCTGTCCAAAACTTGTAATTTTTTTTCTTTTTTTTTTACTTGGTTTCCCCATAGGCTCGAGTCCAAGGACATTGCAAGGCCTTTGCGTTCGTCCAAAACTTGTAAGATTTCATTTTTTTACTTGGTTCCCCTAGGTTGAGTCCGAGGACCATGCAAGGCCCTTTGTCTTCCAAAATTGTAAATTTTTCTTTTTGTACTTGGTTCCCCATAGACTTGAGTCCGAGTGACCATGCAAGGCCTTGGTTCTGTCCAAAACTGTTAATTTTTTCTTTTGTAACTTGGTTTTCCCATAATGCTTGAGTCCGGGACCATGCAAGGCCTTGGTTCTGTCCAAAACTTGTAATTTTTCTTCTTTTTTTTTTTTACTTGGTTTCCCCATAGGCTTGAGTCCGAGGACCATGCAAGGCCTTGGTTCTGTCCAAAACTTGTAAGATTTTTCTTTGTACTTGGTTTCCCCATAGGCTTGAGTCCGAGGACCATGCAAGGCCTTGGTTCTGTCCAAAACTTGTAATTTTTTTTCTTTTTTTACTTGGTTTCCCCATAGGCTTGAGTCCGAGGACCATGCAAGGCCTTGGTTCTGTCCAAAACTTGTAAGATTTCTTTTTTTTTTACTTGGTTTCCCCATAGGCTTGAGTCCGAGGACCATGCAAGGCCTTGGTTCTGTCTAAAACTTGTAATTTTTCTTCTTTTTTTTTTTACTTGGTTTCCCCATAGGCTCGAGTCCGAGGACCATGCAAGGCCTTGGTTCTGTTCAAAACTTGTAAGATTTCTTTTTTGTACTTGGTTTCCCCATAGGCTTGAGTCCGAGGACCATGCAAGGCCTTGGTTCTGTCCCTGGGCCCCCATGCAGAACGGGCCTGGGCCGCGAATTTACTGGGCCCACAAATTAAGAGGTATTTCCGTAGTCTTAGGTCACGCGGTACTTTTTGGCGTCCCAGTGTTCGAGGTGCGCCTTCACGAGACTCCTTTAATCCCAGGGTTGCAGACGGCGTTGGAAATCGAGCCGGAGACATTTTGTCTGTAGCGTTCCTTGGGACGCTGCGTGAATTAAATGCCACCACCTTATCTTTTTAAATAAATAGGAGAGAAAGTTGCTTTACCTACGCACAAATCCTTCAGTTTCCTCCCTTAGTACATCATGTTTGAGGCGAGGGTTGGGGAAAAGGAACTCTCTCCGCCACAAAGGCGCCGTGTCCTCCTGAGACTCAAGATAGTGAGGTACGGGCAAAGGAGGCATAAATCCAAGGGAATATTCCGTTTCGACAGAGGGGAAAGGGCGTTTCTCCCTCTTTTAGTCAAAATCCGAAGCAGGTTCTGTTCATGCCAGAATTTTGGTGTGTCAGAAGAAAGATTCTCCGCCACCAGCACCTCTGCCTTGTTGCAGGCAAATTTTTGGTGAAGGCAACTCAACTTCCGGCTCCCTGCACCTTTCCTTCAGCGGTGTGAGGCTCAAGTTGGGTTCTTTGGCTGCCTGAGTTATGGGCATGCAAAAGCATTGAGGAAGAATAAGGTCTTGAAGCAGTAGCCAACCTCTCCTCTGTGCTACCTCCTCGGCTTTATCTTCACTCTCTTGTATTTTTCTTTACTTACGTAGTTAGCTTTAATGTAAGCTTGTTTCAGCTTTTCATTGTACACTGTACCATTCCTTTGTCTTAATAAAAGATGTGTTTATTTCTTTATACATACTTTTCTTCTCTGCAACAACTACTTTGTGCATGAATATTAAATGTAAGCTTGCCCTTAATGATATTCCGGGCAGAAAAATGCCTTAACACAGATTCCTACTGGTTTAAACTCACAAATATTATCAAGTATAACAAGGGTAATCCTCAATAAATTAAACTCTTGGAACTAACCGGGATAACCGCTGAGTGCTGCGCGATGCATGCTAGACCAATGTCCGAGAACGATAAACTCTAAATAATTCGTCCGAGAGGGTAGCCGAGTAGTGAGGGACTTTGATTGTGCTTTTGGGTAATATCTTGCACCGTATCGCATCAACCCCTTTGGTACTGGGGATCCGAGGGTAGACCGGGGAATCCGTGCGATTAAGGGATTAACCCAACTGTTAACGAGGAGTTCTCTTCGGATGGATTTTGAGGTTTATGTGCCATAGTTTTTTTTTTTTTTTTTTTTTTTTTTTTTTTTAAATAGTGGTTTCCCCATAGGCTTGGATCCGAGGACCATGCAAGGCCTTGGTTCTGTCCAAAACTTGATAAAATTTCTTTTTTGTACTTGGTTTCCCATAGGCTTGAGTCCGAGGACCATGCAAGGCCTTGGTTCTGTCCAAAACTTATGAGCTTTCTTTTTTGTACTTGGTTTCCCCATAGGCTGAGTCCGAGGACCATGCAAGGCCTTGGTTCTGTCCAAAACTTGTAAGATTTCTCTTTTGTACTTGGTTTCCCCATAGGCTTGAGTCCGAGGACCATGCAAGGCCTTGGTTCTGTCCAAAACTTGTAAGATTTCTTTTTTGTACTTGGTTTCCCCATAAGCTTGAGTCCGAGGACTATGCAAGGCCTTGGTTCTGTCCAAAACTTGTGATTTTTTCTTTTCTTTGCTTTCGTTTATGTTTCGAATGTAAGCCCCTAGACCAGGGCGGGGAGAGCTGGTTTGTGGCCAAAAGCCCCTAGAGCTGCCCGCGCCGTTGGCACCGCAAGGCGTAGCCCCTAGCAGAAGTTTATGTCGGAGCAACAGCTGTGTGTTGCCGGAGACGTAGGAAACCTCACGAACCTTTGCTTGCTAGAGAGTCGACTCCACCGCCACCCGCGCCAACGCGCAAGCCTTCCCACAGATAGCGCCAATTGTAAGGACACAGTTCTTTTGCGGCCCAATGATGACGTTGGGCTCGCACATGAAAGATCCCTCACAATATGATTTGTAGAGAGTGGGCTTGAAAAACTAGCCGTTGGTCACGGGGCGATGTTCCGGTCTTGATTTTAGAGGAGTTCATATAGAAAGAGGAGTTGGGTTTGAACATTTAAGCCCTACAGTGTCGCATCCTATGGGGTTGGACTCCTCGGACTTGATCCGAGGATCATTAAGGTCTTACCTCGGTTACCCGACGGTGGGTTTTTCTGTGATGTGCAGGTGTTCTCCTGATGTTTTCCCCGATGGAGTCCTCTTTTTTGGAGGTGGAATGGGCCTCCACTTGATTTACTTACTTTTCTTTTTTATACTCGCCTGCGTTAGCTGTCCTTCGTCCACGTGTAGGGTCAACCTTTACAAGACTGATATTTGTCCCATCAGTCTAATCTCGGAATTGTTGGGGATGATTGATAAAGCTGAAGAATACGGCTCTGCTAGGTGCAGAGTCTTATCTGGGAAGGGTCATAAGGGTCACTTCCCCAAGATATTTTAGGTCTCTTTTCAAGTTTAGTCCTATATCAGTTTTACCCTTTTTTTCCGGTGGGATTTTGGATCTGCCGAGGACTGAACTGTCCTCGGCTGTATTCCAAAACTGTCTTGTGCTCCATGTTATCGGGCTTGGGCCATAGCTCTCCTCGGCTTGGGCCTTCAGACTCTCCACGAGCAAATGTGCCTGGCCCATAAATTATTGGGCCCCACATATGATTATATATATATATATATATATATATATATATATATGTATGTATGTATGTATGTATGTATGTATGATTTTTGGACAATATGACTATGTTTTGACTCTAATACTCAGCCAATAAGGGTTATTCATTGGTACCGAAACTAGTTTTAATCATAAATATATAAGATTGTTAAGAATGTGAATATGTTTGAATTTATGAATTACTTTTAGACTATGAAACTTCTTTAGTTTATTTTTGAAAACCCATAGTATATTATAACTTTTGACAAATGTGAAAAATTTTGATCTCATAGATCTATATTATTTTGTCAATCTATATACTTGTTTCAACTAATTTGGTATTTGGTTACTTATTGAGTTGTCAACTCACCCTCTCTCTTTCCCTTTCAAATTCTAATAAGGAAGAGTAGCATGTGTTTGGGTTTCTACTGAGATTTGCATATGAGTGAAATTTAGGAATCATTGGGATAAGATTTGGACTTTCATGTTTAGACTTTTTAGTCTCAAAGATTTAATCTATATTTTCTTATGATGTTGGAAGATTATTATTATAGTTGGACTTTGTACTTAATTGGATTTGATTTAATACGTCAATTGTTGAGGTTTATTAGTGCTCTTTGAAGGCCTTGCATACTTGTAAGGTGAAAACCTTGTAAGTGTCCAGCCATTGTTGCATGCTTAACCCTCTTGGTTGGGTTTGAGGCGTGACAGCTAGGATCTTCCTCCCCTCCACCAAACCACACTTTCTTGAATCTTGAATCTTGGAAATGATAGGTCAAACTTCATCTATATGTCTGAGATACAAATTGAGTGAACCCATTTGGCTACCTTGCATTACTTATTGGTTCTCATTTTGCAGCTTTAAACTTGGGAATTTTCCCATTTTACTGTGTTTGATATCTCCTTGCCTTGTTTTACTCGTTGGATATTCTGCAGCATTTGATATCTACGAATTCTTCCCTTCTTTCATGGCATGCTTTCCTCTATTTTGTTGTGTTTTTCTCTCTTTTCTCATCTTTTCGTTGGAATGCATTGTGAAGGTTCCAGATTCCTTCAACTTCTTCTGACTATTCAAATGGGTTGGGCCTTTTTGGGCCTATTTCATATCTTTCCCTTATGCACATGGGCCCACTTATTCTCATACCCAAGCATTCTGTACCTAGAACATTTCTTAGGCCACTTTTAGCAGACATGGACTTGGGTGTTGATTCTCAGTGTTTCTTACGATTCTCCAAGGCTTGGTTTGCTGGGCTTTAGGCCTTACTTATTAGCCCAAAATGTGTAAAAAAAAAAAATTGGGTATCAACATCTATTTATATATTTTTTTTTCCTTACTTCCTCTAAAACAAAGAATACATTACTTTTTTTTTTTTTTTTAACAATGGTAGTCTTTCCTTCCACAACAAAAAAAAACTTAAATTAATTTTCCCTTCTTCAATTAAAAAATCTAATTGACTTTCCAAATCACAATTAGAATTTGAGGCAATTTCTTAACATAAGATAAGCAACAATCCCAACTACCCTAGTAAATTTTTTATTTTATTTGATGCTTAAACTAGGGCTGTTTAAAAACAAACCAGCGCAAACAAAACCAGCCGAAGTTGCGCCGATTTAACGAATGAAAGGCTGCACTGAAGCTTTCAGCCTTTCAGGTAAGGTGTCGGCAGTCCTTTTCTGTTACCGACGTCGGCCGATCCAGTGATTGACTGCAAGATTTGCACACCGAAGAGAAACCAAACCGACTAATATATATATAACGTGATTGAGTGATTCACGTTTGCTGCCTGGCTTTCTTTATTTTTTTTCTTTTTGATAGAAACATTTGCAACTTGATTTTGATGAACAACTTGTGTCAGGATTTATATTATATTATAATATAACATACTTTAATACTGTGTCATTTTAGACTACTTTTTTTTTAAACACTCAACTCAGTCTCCACCTTCAAGTGAAACAGTATCGTTCTACTGTGTAAGATATATTTTTCTCTTTTAAAGCACAATACACGTAACCAAACTAACCACATTAAACCGATGGAATGCACCGTACCTTGTGTAGATCCATTTTTTTCCTTCTATAGGAGAGGCGCAGTTAGTTATGGGAGGAAACCAAACTTTATAGGTGTGATGCAAAAGACCCCCTCTAAAACTGACCAAACCGAATCGTGTATCGGCCTAACTTAAACTACCATAGTAAAATAAATCCATGATTCTTAAAAAGTACATGACAAAATTCAATTCATAATTAATGTGGCATCTTAAATTACATGGCAAATGTAAGCTTGTCCTTTCTACCCAACTCATGCTATGGAGAAAAAAAGAGGCTTTACGCATTTTGTACAGTGCATTGTTCTAAGCCGGTCTCAATTCATTATTGTACCTTTGGGCTTGGGCTTGGGCCAATACATTGTTCTGAGCCGGTCTCAACTCAAACATCCCACCAGCTAGAGCGGTGAACTTTTGGGCTTAGGGAGCTGTTGGAATTTTCTTCAACTTCTATGTTTTCAGAAACTTTAAGTGATGGTGGGCTAGACAAAACTATGTGGCCTTTATTTCACCCTGCCATAATCCAAGGTCCAAGGACATTGCCGGTCCACCTCTCTGGATAGTGACGACCATTGTCCATTGGCTTCATGCCCCACAACTCCTGGAATATAGAGGTTTGAGGGGTGCCCTGTTCTTTGAGATGCTTAAGGAAATTGCCATGACTAAGGGCTATCTCTGCACACATATGACATTTCAGGTTCTCCAATGCTGATGAAGATAGCAGATGAAGCTTAAGAGTTCATTAATTTGAATTATTCTGCTTCATTTTGGGATAAACTATGCATCTTAAAGGTAAGTCTTGTACATAAAAAAAATACTATTTTCTAACATATCAAAAAGTTACTTTATTTTTTATTAAAAAAAGTTACTTTATTTATTTTAACACATTACTTTATAATGCACCATATATCATATCTTCTATTTTTTCCCATTTTATCTAAATATTCTTTCTTTATTCTTTTTTTTTTCTTTATTAATAGAGAAGAGAGAAAGTAATAAAATAATACCTAAAATTTTAGCATATTAGTCTTGCTCTTCTAAAGTAGAACATCATTATAGCATGTGCCATTTCTTTTTTGAAATTTGGCACATCTCATGAAATATCATTTTGGTGTTTGGTGTGCTCAATGCAAATTCGTTACGTAATTAAATGCTTTTTTTTCTTTTCTTTTTTCTTTTTAAAAAAAAATTTCCAAGATCGAAGTGTTAAATTTGCATTAGGTTGAAAGGGCTTGGTATGTGACAGAATAATCTGTTTGATATAAAATGATTGAAATCACATTAAGTACACCAAGTGAAACCACTACCAAAAAAAAAATAATAATCATAGAGAGAGAGAATTCAATTAAAACGGTTCCTGTCACGCACAATTATCTCTCTATTAAGTATTAACAATCCCTGAGATAAGTTTCAAAGCAGAATGAGTCTTTACAAACATGAAGATTCTTCATGATCCTAATTGGCATTCCGGGTGGTATTTTCATCAACCCCAAGGCCAGTGCTAATTTTTCACCACAGCGATGTAGAAATTTCTCTCCTCCTTGTTTTCTTCTACATCCAGAAGTACAATTGAAGTGTTTGGGACATATCCTTTTAGCTTCAATATTTGAAGTAGTTTTCCCCACAGCCGAGATAATTCCTCTGCTTGAGGGTGGGACTCATCCAGTCATCCCCAGCAACAAACTCATGAACCACTTCATCTACTGTGATTGAACTCCACCCCAGGTGCTTTCTTCATACCTTCTCATCTTTGCTGTGTCTTCCCACCGTTCTGCTTCTGCATAAATGTTTGATAAAAACCACGTTGCATCCACCATTTAATGGATCTAGTTCCAAAAGGTGTTGGATTGCTTCTTCAGCCAGTTCAACATTTTTGTGAACTCTGCATCCACCAAGAAAAGCTCCCCACACAACCCCATTGGGTTTGATATAAACTCAAAGGCCTCTTGGAGAAGGCCTGCCCAACTAAATAGATCAACCATACAACCAAAATGATCGAACAAAGTCCCATAAACTTGAGTAATGCCAGGACCACAACTTTTATTATAACTTTTGCCACAACTTGCTCATGTGACTAGTCATCAGTGGTGGAATAAAAATGGTAGGTCCATATGGATCCACAACTCCACTACTAAGTCCATATGGATCCACAACTCCACTACTCACAACTCAAAGGCCTCCCAACTAAATAGATCAACCATACAACCAAAATGATCGAACAATCCCATAATCTCGAATAATGCTAAGACCACAACTTTTGCTACAACTTTTCTCACAACTTGCTCACGTGGCAAGTCGTGAGTGGTAGAGTAAAAGTAGTGGGTTCATATGGGTCCAAAACTCCACCACTCACGACTTATCACGTGAGTAAATTGTAGGAAAAGTTGTGTCCCTAGTATTATTACTCTGTAATGACCATTGAAAAATTGACACCCCTTATCTATCATTCCCATGTGGCAAGGTAACAAGCATGCAATAGTCCAATTAAGTTTACATCATTCAACTTCATGCCTACTTGAACCATCTTAGGAAAGAGTCTCAAAGCTTCCTTGGCTTGTCCAAGCATTGTAAGAAATCATGGCTGACCATGATACAATTGTCCGTTCTTTCATCTCATCAAAAACTCTACAAGCATCCACATTTGAGGTTTGTATGAAAATAAAGAGAATTGGAGATGCCTTAGTTTTTTATATCTTAGCAATTTTTAGGTTTGTATGAAAATAAAGAGAATTAGCACATTTGTATTAAGAAAATATTGTTACTTTTAATTGGGTTTTCTGCATTAGCATGACTATAATGAAGTTTATCCTGCATTATCCAAATTTTATCATCTTGCATTAAAAGAAAAATGGTTGCATATCAAAGACTACTACAAAATCAACCGTCTAATGAAGCATCATCAACTAAATAATAAGAGGGATAATTACGATTAGCGGTGTTAAGCTACCACATGGTAAATTCTATAATTTGACATCAATATAATATTTTAAAAAATGAAAGCGTAACATTTAATGTTGCTAAATGCCAACATCATCTTCTTTTTTTTTCTTCTTTTTTTAATTCTTTTTGCATTTTTCAATTAATTCAACCCTTCTCTTATTCCTTTTTTTTCTTTTTTTTTTTTTCATCTCTTCCTCTCCCAGAAATTGAAGCCAACTAATTGAATTCAACCATGAACCATCCTCACGTTTTCTTTTTCTTCTTAGCAACGTTTAACGCTTTCCCATTTCTTCCTTCCCTATTCTTTATCTCAAGAGCAACAAGCTCTTTTACCTTCTTCAATTTTCTGAGCTAAGCTTGCAAGGTGTTTGTCAAAATGTCCGATTATAACTATCTCATGGCATGAGGGCTCTAAAAGTGTATTTTTGGGATTAAACTTGCAATATCTTTTCTGGTTTAGTTGGAGAGGCTTAAGTTTTTGCTTTTATACCTCTTGGTTGAGTAACATTCTTCAATGGTGTCATCGTTCACGTTATTCTTCCTCTATCCTAGGGCTGTAAATGAACCAAGTTGTTTATAAACAACTCGAGCTTGGCTCGATAAAAAGCTCGTTCATATTTGTTTGTTCATAAAGAAGCCAAGCTTAAGCTTTAGTTTTAGGCTTGTTTAATAAACGAGCTGAGTCCAAGTAAAAAATATTGTTCATGAACAAACTTGTGAATACCAAGGCTCAATACAAAAGTAACAAAACAAGTTGAGCCTGGACTTATTTATGAGTTTAGTAATAAAATTGATATGAGCTTGACAAATAAACTCATATCCTTCTAAGATTTTAATTAATTATAAGTTGAAACCACTCATCTAAACCAAATAAGCTAAATAATAAACTTGATATAGGCCTAATAATATACTTGTGTTGGATCTCAAGCTCAAAAACATGATATTGAGCTTGAGTTTGGGCTTAATATTGAGCTCAAACTTGGCTTGACCAATGAATTAAGCCAAGCCAAGCCGAGCTCAAGCTTTTATACTTTATAACAAACTCAAGCTTAGACATTATTTGTAGGCTCATATCAAGCTTAAGCCAAGCTTGAACATTCTACTTTTGCTGTCAAGCCAATCTTGAACATTTACTACTTGACAAAGCTCAGCTCGTTTACAGCTCTACTCTATCTTCACACTATCTGCTTCAAAAACCTCATGCTTTCCCACTGCTTTCACTGAATTCAAAAATATAATTTGAATTCAAATTCCTTTGTAGGGAAGGTGATTTGAGTGGCCATGGACTATGGTAGTGGTACTAAAGTTTTTTGTATTTCAATATTCGTATATATATATATATATATATATATATATTGAATTGTTAACCTTAAGGATTTGTTCTTGATTCTCTGGAAAAAGAAGATAATAATGATTTGATTCTCAATGTTTCGAGCTTGAAGTTACCTATAAATAATAAATAAATAAATGTTTCGAAAATTGAAGTTTCTTTATCTAGGGGGTTTTATTGCATCATCAAGTTTTAGTCTTTTGATATGCCGAATATAATGTCAGCATTGTGACCTTGAACATACTTTGATGCTTTTTCAGATCACAAATACCCATTAGATATTGGATTCAAACCGATTGCATAGAGTAAGGAGAGCATCCACTCAAATGGTACTTAACAAGAAGAGGATAGAATAAGTAGTTGTGTGCTGCTATTGGAAGTCATGTATCTACCGATTCTTGAAATTTCTTTTAGAAAGAAGAAACCAATAATGATACTTGTAGGCATGTTTCATCTAAAAACAGCAAGGAGTGTTTTTGGAAGTGAATTTTGGGATATATTCACTTATTTGTTGAATGAGCTTATGTCATCACTATTGAACATGTATTTGATGAAGTGTCTCATTTGTAAAACTTGAGAGTAATAAGATTACTTTTTGTTTTTGTTTTAATACAGGAGAGTTTCACTAACACAACCGGTAAGATAATGAAAACTTTAAAAGATAAAATTTGTTAAAATCTATAGTATAAGTTGGAACTTACTTGCAAATTGCGCAGGTTCGCAACTGGTTACAATAGAATCACATCACATATTTACTAAATCAGCAACTCACCCTTTTACTCTGGAAAGGCTTAGCTCTGATCATTACTACTGTCATCATCATCATTGTCATCAAACCCCAATCTTGTGTTCAGGCCTATGAGAATACTCAAAATCTATATGTACAAAAGCTCGCTCAATTTCAGGGAGTTGCTCAAGTTTTTCTTGCAGCGACTCACCAATATCATGAGCTTTGTTCAAAAGCATGTCTTGTGGCAAAACTATGTCAACCTCCACAAAATAATTTGAACCAAAAGTGTATGCTCTTACTGTGTCAATGTGCTTGATATCTTCATGGTGGTTCCATATCAGATATGTTAGCTTTGCCAAAAATTCAGGCGGTGCTGTCCTTCCAATCAGTGCCCAGACATTCTCAATGACTATCTTCGTCCATGTATTCATTGTATATAGTGCTATCTGCATCACAGGTTCAACAAATCATTATGAAAAGATAGATTAAGATCAACTCCAAGAAGCCAATCACAAATAGTGGGCATTTCACTTAAAACATGAGAGATACAGAGTGAATGCCAATATTTGGACACGCATAACATGGCTGCTAGTTATTTTGATAATTTTAGAAAAAGAAAGGAAACTAATGACTTGCAAAGTAGCTGAATTCAATTATCATTATTACTTTTGGATGAATAAAAACAATAAATGAACCCAATTATCGAAAGTATAGTAAACAAGAAGAAGAAAAAAGAGCTGCTTATGAACTCACCATAACAGCTCCAGTAGGATCAATCCACCAATAATATCAAATGGCCAAGATGGCTGCTGCCAAACCAATTGAATTAGTAATAACATCGAAAAAATGATCTTGAGAATAGGCTCTAATGATATCATTTTTAAACCTTCGACAATAGACCACAAGCATAAACTTCACTATGGTTACAGAGACCATTATCCCAATCATCCATTTCTCCTTCTCAGGATTCCTTTCAGGCTGGGTCTGTAATCAGAACAAAAAACGAAAAAAAAAAAATATTAAAGGACTCGCTGATACAGTAAATGACTACAGAAAATGAAAATTTAGAACAGTCATGTTCAAATTTTGCATCCACCAACTCAGAATGTGATCTAACAAGGATCTCATACATTTAGGTAGTAGCTTTTCATGAAGTACCAAGAACCAAGGTCACACTGAACCTCAGAAATTAAGAAGGGAGCTGATTTCAAATCCTTCTCAAAGCCAACTTTGATTAAAATATGTCTGTGTCTAGCTACGCTCACTGCCATCTACATCCTTCACTTAGATTGGAGCATGTGAAAGAAAAACTGCATACCTTTGCCATGAATTGTCGACCAGACTCAAGCAGAATTTGTAATCCAAGAGTTGCCATTACTGAAGCAAAAACAATGATTCCCTGCAATCTCAAGCTAAATTAGTAAAATATCTGTTGCATTAAAGCATAAGTTGGGTCCACATCCCTGTAAGTCATAATCACTCTTGAAACTACACTCAAAATTCTATGCTCAAGAGTCAAAACAAATACTATTTATTCCCAAGACTAGATTGTTTGAATACTTTTCCATTTGATCCCTGAAGTTTCTTATTCCTAAGACTAGATTATGTCTATTCAATGCAGTTTCTAATTAAACAAAATTTCCCAAAACCAATGCTATTTGTTTATAAACTCAGTAGACCCTAAGCTCAACATTTCGATAACAAAATGAGAGCCTAAAGCATGGACCTGATGAAATATTTAGTCTTGTATTGCATTAATCTCAAACTTCTTGTAATAGAATAAACTGTGGCATGACATCATGAAATGTCTATCTATTGCCTTTGCCTCTAGCATTTGTGGAATAAGACATAGCTGAGCCAATAGTAGCAATGATGAAACATTTCAGCTTATTTCTCTCATTGATTGCAGAAAGGATTGATGAAATCATGAAATGAAGAAATAAAAACATAAAATCTTGACTTCTTTGGGGTTAACTTTTTTAATTAAGTATAAGATGAATAATTTTCACTCCACCAACTTCTGAGCAACCAAATGATCCACAGATGCAACACAAACCAAGTATACATGAATGCTGATTATCAGCTTCAACAACTTCAATCCATCAGAATCTGAGTTTTCAAAGAATTATTTGATTGGATGACTTACCACTGGCTGCATCCGGTTTTTTCCAATTGGATAACGATACTGGTTTGGGTTTCTCATGGCATGGGCCGTGAACCACAATATAAACCCTGACAAGAGATCTAAGAGTGAATCCAATGTTGAGGCAATAACCGCCAATGATCTGCTCTGAATAGAAACATAGAGTTTTGCCGCAAAGAGCACAATGTTAGCTATGTTTGACAAATAGATAGCCATCCTCTCACTCTTCGCAAGCTGCTGCATCTCATCCTGAGAATAATAATTTGCAAAACGATTAACAATGAAAAAATATTGGTTTTTGATTTCTAGGAAACAAGAAAGATTTTAAACTGAGATGAGATAGTATGGGTTTTTCTTTTTCTTTTTGGTTTGTGTGTACGTTGTTGTTTTTTGGGGGGGGGGGGGGGGGTGGATTGTGGGGTGTGTGTTGTTGTTCACTAGGTGGTATATAATGGAAGATTGAACTTTTCATTAACTATTTCATATGGTCAAAAATGAGAAATTATTCTCCTACTTTGTTCCACAAGTTGTCATTCAAAATCATCAAGTTGAACACAACCAACCTCTGTTAGACTTCCCGGCATACCACCATTTTCAGCCATGGTCTCCATCTCAGTAAACCCTTCAAGTAGTCTTTCTTGTTTCTTATAATAATCAGTAACCTTGCTTCGTCTCCCTACAGTCAAAAGTACAAATTTTTCATTATGTTCATCACTACTAATGAATAAGGTGGCAATTGAAAGCATTCAAAGTCATCAAATATTGATGTTCCATTTTCCAAAAGAACCTAACATCATTCAAGTATGTTAAAGAGTAACAATCCATTGAATAATTATGCTATTAGACTTCCAAGCATAACATCAAAGGCCATATGTGAAGTCTATAGTTACTCTCTTTATGTATCATCTCCAAAGACTGTGAAAGGAGTTATTCCCTAAAGCCTTATGACTCCATCATTCACAAATTTTAAGTGCAAGAATTATAGAATGTCCCTTGCTGGTAATTGAAAGTTTCCAAAAGCATCTAACAAGAATAAATTCTCTTCAAAATTCAAGGCCAAAAGATCAATGGATTATATTTTTTCTTCCGCTATTTTTTTCTTGTTTGGTTGTTGCGGTAACAAAGTTGGGATGTCAAAATTCAACAATCAATTCATATGCATCAATAGCATGTCAATAATTGCCCTTTTTTTTTTCACAAAACAAAGTAACAAACCATTGGATCAATAACTCAATTGAGTTAACTTAGTTGTTAAGCCCAAAATCAGATTATAAGCTTGAAAAATTAAAAATAATTAAAAAAAGCTTTGAAATTTGCAGAAAGAAATCAGTAACTTGGCCGAGTCAACTCAGTTACCAAGCAAAAAATCAAATCATACATCGAAAATAAAAGCACATCTTTGAAGTTTGTACTTTGTACAAAGAAATTAGTAACTCGTCTGAGTCAACTCAGTTATCAAGCCAACAATCAGATTTACACTGAACAATGAAACCAGTGAGTAGTGACTCGGCTGACTGAGTCAACTCAGATATGAAGCGCAAAATCAGATTACATATTTTACATTAACAAAGAACATCTGTGTCCTTTTTTATTTATTTATGGTAAATAGTTCTTGAATCTTAATAAGAAAAGAAAGATTTATGGAATTTGAAAAAAAAAAAAAAAACTGTCATTCTAGTATTAGCATGTCCTGGTCATTATTAAACTGTTGGTGCATCATAACTTTAACATAATATCATATTATATAATATAATTCATGCTAGCATCCGTACATACATATATATTGATAGATAAGGTTTTATCTTTATCTTTTTTTTCCTTTTTCAAGTACAATTAAATTCAATTATATGGCTAATTGCTCAAAACAACCACAAGATTGAGGTAAATTATATGAGTAAAGAATTGTGTATATGCAATATATGTATGTTCATGAAAGAATACTTACTTGGGGCATGAAGAAAGCTGCGGAGAGTGAAGAAACCATGCTGATGATCACCACCTCTGCTTCCACCAAGTGCTGGAAACTCTTGCACACTCAGCCTCCAAGACCCTGATGACATTTCACTTCTCGATGCTGATTCAACATCTTGTGGCACCAAATTCTCTCTTCTGCTCTCATGGGTCACTTCCATGATGAGCTCTCTCTCTCTCTCTCTCACACACACACACAAACAAGACTCTGTGGCTTTTCTATGTTGAGCTTGAGCTTTTGCTAATGAAAAGTTGAAAACATAAACATGGCAAAGTCTTTGATAAATAATATATTATGCATAATAAGTCTAGTACTTTTCTGTACCACTAATAAGTCTTCACTGCAAAGACTGAGAATTTCTAAAGAAATGGACTATAAAATAATAGAATAGCATAAAAAAGAGAAAGGAATAAGTTAAAGTTATCACACAGTTGTTTGTTGACATCTTCGAACTTGCAAAGAAATTTCCTAGAACAATTAATGCAAAGCTAAAAGCAACTTCCACGTATAAAGGTTTTTTTCTTCGGTAGGTCGAGTTCATATCTTGACTCGTATACATATTAATACTGCTATCATAGCTTCCTAGGGGCGAAGAAAACCGGATCCTTTTAGGGGTGAGGGAAGTTTGTACGAAGCTTAGCGGGAAAGGTGGATCAACCAAAACGTGTATTTTATTTTTCAACAAATTTTCTCACATACTTTTTAATGTACTTCGATAGTTTTGAGAAATAAAAACAAAAATTAACTTTAAGTAAGCACCATTAAAAAATATCTAACTTTTGAGAAGATGCAAAAAAACCAAACAATTTGACACGAAAGAAAGGCATACGAAAAAAAAAGAAAAAAAAGATGATTTACAAAACATAATATGTTATCCATTCTTTTTGTTATATCAACACCCATAATGTATAAACATGATTAGTCTATTTTTTAAATCCTAAAGTTTAAGCGTTTTCAATCAAATCATGAAAACAAAAATATTATTAAGGTTGATCCAAAAAATATTCTTCATTCTTTTAAAAAATTAATTTCAAAAAGAGAGAGAGGAGGAGGAATCAATATTATTGAGATAACATTAAGAATCTCGAGGTATAGTGGTTTAAGAATGAGTTGACTATACTTCTTGTGATGCTTAACACTAAGGTTGGGCACAGGTTAGGTTTGTGCCCAACCTGCAACCAATCTGACCAAATAGGGGGTGGAGAAACTTCAAATCCGCTATCAACCGGTGAGAGAATCAAATCGGACTGGTTGAAACCATCAACAGCGAAGAAACAACTAAAAATATCTTCAGATTCAATAGATGTTTCACTTAATCTTGTGAAATCTCATCAAATCCGGTGAAATCTCCACCAAATTTTTAGCTTACCTACTTAGGTAGGCTAAAAATAATTATTTTAGTTTCTATTTTAAAATAATAAAAATGATTAATTAATTTAAAAAAAAAAAAAACCTCGCTAGTATATGTATTATTAAGAAAAAAATTTGGTGGGAGTGTCTCATAGTGGCTTTGTCTTTACATGTTGGCACAAGATTTATTTATTTATTTATTTTATTTATTTATGACAATTGTTGGGCTTTGCGGGGGGGAACCAACCGCAACCGACCTCGTCAAGCCTAACTGACCGACAGTAGATGCTAACTCATGACGCGGTTGACCGTTGATGTCGTTTGTTAAAGGCCAACTCAAAAGGCATCAATTCCCTCCTTAAAACATAAATAAATAAATAACCCTCAAAAGGCATCAATGCATTTTTTTAAGAGTTCGGTTAACGTAAGCATACATTAATAGTTTATTTTAATAAATTGTTAATGAAAAACTGAAAAAGTTATTAAAAAAGTTATTTTTTCTTTTTTCATAATAAATTTCTTAAAATTTTTTACTAACATATTTCCCAAGGCATACATTAGTAAAATCCTTTTTTAAATGCTGATATGTACCAAACAAAGAGGCCAATTATTTTACGATTTATTTTATGTATTTACAATATAAAATTTTTTTAAAAAAAAATTGAGTGAAAAGTTAACTACGCCTTTTCACTCAAAAAATAAATGATTCTATGCCCAAATTGGCCTAACCCACTCGCTAGATCAAGCTCGGTAAAAACAACATTGATGGTGTAATAAAAATCCACGTAAGTCTTGTCTCATCCATAGGAGTCGTCCAAAGAAAGGAAAGGAAGAAGGAAGATCCTCGCCTGAGTTCAACCTTGTCTATCCGTCCTTAAAGGACGGACGAGGTTACTGCGCCATGAACATGCTTAGCCTTGGACGAACATATCTCCTCCAAGTGTGAGAGAAATCAAACCATTGCTAGTCAAGTCCAACTGTTGTGAAACGCAGACTAGCAAATAATGTAACTTCCATAGCAGTTATGGAAGTTACCTCCGAACCTTTTGGACTCCTCAACAATAGGAACGGCTACCAAACAAGTAATCACTCCTCGCATGCTATATAAACGCTCGCCAATGAAAGAGTAAGGGATTTCTGATTCTGAGACTTCCAATTTACTAGGAATCACAAAAAGGCTAGCTTTACCATCGGAGGGTTCTTGGCCGGCTTCCACCGGTCTCCTCTGATTTTCTGTTTGTTTTCTTAGGATTCAGTCACAAACTCATCAACACCCGACACTTTCAGCCCATTGATATCACAGGATTCATCAAACATATTGAACAACTTTTATAGCTCTAATTTTTGGAGTGAATATCATGTCAATAACTAAATAAGTAAATTTGATATATATATATATATATATATATATATAAGTTTACAGAGGTTATGTAGTAAAATTTTATGTGGTTTATCTAACATCAGAACTTATTTTTAGTTAAAATGTAATTCATGCAAATGTCAAATCATTCATCAATATATATATATATAAAAGCAGAAACCTCATGTTAGAGAGTATGAGGTTGTGCCATGTGGAGTATTCTTTAAAGTTCTCTTTATTTAGGGTTCTAAATCAACAAAGTTTGCATTTATATTGAAGAATTAGTTCATTAAATTAGCCAATAGAGTAAATGCTTATATTAATTATCTATAGTTGTGCATTAATTATTTATATCAAATGAATTTATATGATTATTTTTATAAATTCTATCTAAGAGATAATTTTTAGTTGGAATAATAATAATAAATTTAGAATATGACATTCTTACTCATGTTTAGTTGCTTTGACAACAATTGACACAAGAGCCATAAAAAATGAAGTCCTTTAAATTTCCTAACTTCTTTCAGTCACATGTAATATGTATATATATGTGTGTGTGTGTTTAATATAATTTTTCTACATTTATATGAGAAACAATAATTGAAGGATATATGCATCTTTTTAGTAGGCATGAAACGTGCTTATCTATATTAACCACTATATCATGCAATTTTCAATTTGAACGCACACATATATATATAGTATGATTTTTTTTTTTTTTTTGACAAATAGTAGTATGATTTCTATTTTGTCTATAAAATAACTAAAGATTACAATTTTTTACAAGAAAATTTATTCAAAATTTTTTTTTATACATCGATAGTTTGGAGATATGAATCATGAATATCTCCATTGGAAATTGAGATACCAACCAATTAACCTACAATATTCTTGGCAAACTTATTGAAATATTGGAAAAAAACTAATAATAAATTACACCGCACATCATGTGGGAATTGAAGGCCATCAATTTTCGCTTCAATTTTAGAACGGTATAATCTAATCATCCAATTAAAATCTATAGATTTGATAGGTTTTCCTTACATAAAAGCAAGTCACATTGTTTTTTTCCTTTAACAATATTAACTTGAAGCAACATTTTTTGGTATTGTTAGGATGGAGCATTGATGCTACTAGCTTGGAAGAAATTTGAAAATGTAAAATCAAAAGATAGCAATAATGGCTATTAAAACTCTTATGAGCGTTTTGATTAGCCCTCATAATGCATTTTTGCAATGATGACTTCCAGGTTCTACTCCCTACCATGGAGGACGTGGGGAGCCTGTTTTATCCAAGTAGCTTGGCGCCGGTATTGTAAGAGAAAGCTTGATAAGTCTTTGCGTGAAGCAGAAGACAGACTGCAAGATGCTTTGGCAAATGAAGCTGGGACCTCGCCAAGTCTTGGTGCTACTATTTATGCATCAAGGTTTGCTGCAAATGCAGTTCGAACTTTGCGACAAAATGGTGCACACAAGACTAGAGTGCCACAAAGATTGCTACCACTGCTGCCACAGAAGCCTGCTGAATCCAATTTTGATGCTGAAAATCATTAGTAGCATGTCGTTTCAAATGAATTATACTGTAAGTTTGTGTTATACATGCATAGTTCATATGTGAGAGTTTTCTGTACATATATATAGCACGTGTAACATGTTTTATAAGCAAACATCCTACTTCAAGGTATCTAAATGATTTATAAGCTGGCATCAATAATTCTCTGTTCTCAATAGACAATGAAAGGCACCCTTTATCAACAACGATTCTCCAAACTTTAAAATCCTATTGGTGCCTTAAGAACTTTAAAGTTTGAAGAGATGTTTAGAGATAAGTATGTGTTACATAATCTCACACTATCATCTTCATAAAAAAGAAGTCAGCAAAAAAACAAAAACTACATATAAAGAGAAAAGTGATTCAATAGATTATTTGAAAGCTGGATTCCACAAAGTAGGCCAGAGCATATGATATTTTTGCTAGTTAAAACTAGTTTTGTTGTGATAACATGCATATGAGAATACTAAAATTAAAATAACACTACAAGAAAAAGGGGCTATTGTGGCGGTCCAGAACCGCCGCTAAAGCCCCAAAAACCGCCGCTAAAGGTACATTCGACCTATAGCGGCGGGTGCTATTGCGGCGGGCCGTCCCGTCGGTGTTGCAGTGCCGCTATAGGTATATTGCGGCGGGCCGTCCCGTCGGTGTTGCAGTGCCACTATAGGTATATTGCGGCGGTCGCTACAAGCGCCGCTATAGATGCACCTTTTAGCGGCGGGTGAAGGTTTATTGCGGCGGGCATAAAACCGCCGCAATATGTCTTTAGAATTCATGAGATGGACTTTTAGCGGCGGGATAATGCCCGCCGCTATTGGTGTACCTTTAGCGGCGGGATAATGCCTGCCGCTATTGGTGCACTTGTAGCGGCGGGCAGATACCGCCGCTATAGAGAATCGATGAGAAGAGCTGAATGTACTTTTAGCGGCGGGTGCATGCCCGCCGCTATAGGTATTTATTTAGAACGTAAAATGTGAACCTTTAGCGGCGCTTTTTGACCACCGCTATAGGTATTTTTTTTTTTTTCCAGTGGGTTTTAAAATTGCTGTTTGCTTGTAAATAAGTTCACAAACCTATTATAAAAGACCTGTAATAGTTTTAGCTCTACTAACACAATATCACAAATGTAATTAATTAACAACACCATAAATGTCTTGAAACTAACATAATATTGACATAGAAATATATTATCAAATACATAACATTGTCTATAACCACCATCTTTAAATTAACAAAAAAAAGATGTGGTTATTTGAATAAAACAACTGCTGAAATTAATCTAATACTATAATCAAAATTCTAAAGTGTTTAAAAATGTCTTTCAACACTTGCAAGAAATGCGGTTGTTCTTCCATAGTTCTCTGTACACAAAAAAGTCCAAGAACTCCAAGATAAAACTTATAAGCTTCTTGGTTGATAAGATGCGGCTGATGATTTGGGGAGAGCTGGAGATTGTTCGATCAGAGGAGCATCCTACATACAAAGTATGATTACTTAATAAGTGCATATAAATGAAATAGAATGACAAGAAAATATTATGAAGGTAAAAAATGGGAAGAAGTTAAATGAAGACATGTTTCTTGATCTGGGGTAAAAAAAAAAAGCTATTTAAGCTGGCAGTGTTTAAGATGATAGAGGAGATAAGGTTGCTGATGGTCTCAATGACAACAAGTAGTAATAGTGATAACCATGTAAAGAACAACACACTCACACTTAATAGTGATTGTTAAAGGTGGCCAAACCATGCTCATGTTGGTAGTAAGGACAACAAAAAGAGGACAACCATGATTGTGACAATGTTGGTGGGAGAGGCAATTGCCAATGGCATTAGGCTTGCAATTGAAGCGCCAATACTTTTAATTGGGATTGCATTTTCATGACGAAAGACTAATGAAGCTTACTAATAAGCAGTTAATTGTGGGGGGGAAACAGTATATTTCAGATTCAAATTTTAGGGATAATGGATCCCATTTGGTCACCATGGTTGCCTTGCGCATGTTCCCAATTAAGTAGTGTAAAATTGTTCTATAATTGTAATATATATCTATATCATACTTTACAGGCAGCAACTATACTTTAACCTAATCATCTGTATCTGTTTGTCATTCTCATAAGATATATAGACTATATCAAGGAACTCCAAACGGATAAAACAAGTCATCTGCATCTTTTTGTCAGCAGCTTTTTCTTTTAAAATTTTAATTATTTGCTTTTATTCATCTTTTTAGACTGACATGCTTGCTACACATTCTCAAAATCCATGCTACATGAATTCTAAACTTGCAAATTACTGTGCCCAAGCTCAGCTTCTTTCTTATACTACCAACATTTTTAAACACTAAAAAACCTATCGATGGTAAATGCACATATGGGAAGCAAAAACAAAAAATCTAACCAAAAACAAACATACCTTTGAAATTCCAAGGGACTGAATGTTAATCTAAGGCTTTGACAGTGTTTTGATCATATCAAAGTATGGCTAAGGATTTCTAAAATTCCAAAGGGCTTAATGTTAGTACTATTTAAATTTTGGGTTTTGAAATCCTTAGTGGATATGGCCCTAATTACCATAAGTAAATATTAATTAGCAACCATAAATTTAACGTTCCTTTCCTACTACATATGAATTGACACTCAAGTCATTTATTATACCTGATTGCATTGTGTAGTTTGTTGCATTTGTTGAAACATGCGAGCCATTCTTTGCTCCATTCTTTACTCCATTTCTTCAAATTGACAAAGTTTTCCTTTCATTTCGTCAAAACCTGCTAGTTTCTCCTCCATAATAGCCAACGAAGCCTTCAATTGTGCAACTTCGTTGTCCCTTGCTTGAGTTGATCGTATTTCACTGTCCGTGAGAGCAGTCTTGCTACTTTGACCAGTTGGGGTTGGACCAACTCAACAACAATCATCTTTACTCATTCACTTTTAGCTATGTTCCTAATCAAACAATGAATTTAAATGCATAGAGAAGTTATCAATACATTTGGTAACTATAACATCATTACTAGCAATATTCTTTAGGAATGGACATCTCTTTAAATATGCAATTCCATTTTAGTGTTCCATATGTGTGAAAAAGATAGAGAGAAGCCTTTAAAATGAATTAATCAAATAAAAACAACTCAATAACAATCATCCAACATTACACAAAATAGTCAACACTCCCAATATCAGCTAAAACCACCTTATTACTCCATGCAAGCCACCTGCTTGCCCCAATTCAACAACCCACCACAAACAGAGAGAGAGAGAGAGAGAGAGAGAGAACCTTAAGTTTTTCACCAACTTCACTTGTTTTGATTACACAAACTTATAGTGCCTCTTCTTTTTGCAATCTGCCAACAAGAAAAGAATATATATACACCTAAGTTAATTTTCAAACAAGACTAACTTCAAAGCAATTTAACTGAGAGTGAGTCACAAAGGAAGCTTATCTAGATACAACACACAAGTTTATGCTAGTATATTTGCACCAAAATGATAAATAAATAAGTAAAATAATTTGGTATGAAATTACAGCATAATCTCATTAAATGAAATTACTAATTATCTCATTAATAGAATCCAAAATAAAATTACAACATAAGTGCTTATGTGTTGATTCTTTTTGTAAGTGTGTATATCCATGATGATTGTAGAATAGTATTGTGAGGGATTTTCCTTTTATAGTTCCATAGTGAATGTCCCTTTTGCCCTATCACCCTATGGATCAAACAAACAAAGTGAAGTTTCTTTCTCTAGATCCTTTGAGTTTTGACTAAAAACAATGGATCTCATTGTAAAATCAAGGTCCAAAGTTAGCTTCTTTATAGACAAACAAATATAAATGAATTTTTTATCAAGCCAAGTCCAAGATATTTATGAGCAATTTGGTGCATTTACAATCCTAGAAAGTTAATGGATCTCATTGTATTGAAAAGTAACAAAAGCAAATAAATAATCATTTCTTTAACTAACTCATGTATAGCTTTCCAATTGAATATAATATATAAAAGGAATGATTTGAAGATTTATTTATAGAATAGCATGATCTTGAATTTCTGTTCGTCCCTACCTCTTAACAGTGCTGAAATCACTCTCTATTTCAGCAAAGTTGGTTCCCATTAAAAACTAGGAATAAATCCAACCAAAAGATGTGCTATAAATAAAAATATAGGAAGTGGGATCACACAGCCTTGGTGATTGTCAATTAGTCATACATTAGAAATTGATGATAATAATAAACAAATGGAAAGGAGGGTGAGAGGCAAAGAAAAAGAATTTGCTTTATGAGAAAGTTCCAATTTGGATATAATTTTGATGGAGATAATTAAATAAATAACTTTAAATTCTAGTAGTAATAAATAAATAACTTTCTAACAGCTTTTTAATTTTTAATTATAAGAAGAAATCATATCATTGATATCTCAACAGTAGTGCTAAGTACTAATGCTTTAACCTTCAATCCAAAAACCAACCTCCTTTTAAGAATATCAATACTATTGGTTTCTAAGATGAACTCAAGGTCACTGATATAGTATATTCTAATTTGAAATATATTATTATGATAAAATGCATAATATCATTTAAAAATAAAAGCTAAGGGGCATGCAGTCACTTGTCAAACCTATGAAACAATTTATGCCACTTACTATTTTATTAAGGTTGGTGGATTCAGCAAAAAAGCCCATTGGAAGAGCCCAATGTAGAATGCTCTAATATAAACTCACGCCCAAAAAAAAAAAAAAACCAAAGCTTTGGGATTTTCTTTTTGGGTCGTCGAAAAAGGCCCAGTTAGACTACAACAAAAACATCTGAGGGCAAAATTCCAGCCATTGGCATTTCTCAGAGTTCAACATACTATAAAAAGGAAAACAAAGAATTTTGGGTTTGAAGGAAGGAAGGAATTCATGAAGGGATTTTTAAGCTCTTTCACTGCAAGTCATATCATGGTTTGGTCAGCTTCATATATACTCCACTCCATATATTTCAGACTCAAATTATTAGTAAAGAATAAAATATATAGGAATTCAAGCTTATTCAGCATTTAAAAAAAAAACCTAAATAAAGAAGAATGAAATATATTAAAAACCTATAAATTATGCATACAACTAATAGTAACAGCATTTTCAATGTATTTCAAAAAAAATATAAGACCTACGCTTATCCCAATTCCCAAACCCTCCCCAATAGAAAACTAGTTTAAAGCTCAACTACATCAACCTTCATGATTAGGAAGCTAAAATTTGAAGCTTTTAGGGAAAGAACTCTACAATTCACTAATCATGCTTTATAAATCTACCACTTTAAAGCATTGTTTAACACAATTTGTCAAACACTCAAAAGCCAAAAAAGCTAAAGAGCTTCTCAGTTAAAACTCTATATTACAAACTACTAAAACTCTATAATTAAAACTCTCTTCCTAAAGTAATGCCAAACATGCATATAATTTTATCGATTTCATTTGATTGTCAAAATTTCTTAGTGGAATAGCAAGTTAAAAGTTCAACATTGCAGACAGATCATATAAAAAGAGGTCAACTTTTTAGAAAAACATTCCAAAAAATTCAGTGAATAGAAAAATCCAAAAAAATAAAACCACTGTGAATGATCCAAATGCACTATACCAATTGCAAAAAAAAAAAAAAAAAAAAAAAAAAAAAAGAAAAAAAAGTAAGCTTTTAAACTAGTGAATCCTGGACAAAACTTGCTATACCAACCAAATCAAATCCAAAAGCAGTGACACCCTTCAAAGCAGTTAGTGTCTTGAATGCCTCAGCAAGAATATCAGCAAAGGAGGTCCCAATGAGAACATTCAATCCAGATCAAGATGATTATAGCTCAGAGTAGGCATCAGTGAATGCTTTCAATTTATGAGAATCAAGATCCAATACAATGGTGGGCTCATCAAACTGAATCTAGGAAGCACCAGCTGCTTTAAGCTCAGAGATCACTTCCCTGAAGAAATATTCATCGATGCAACAATGAATTAGAAAATTCAGATCATTTAGATCCGGAATAAATGACATAGATGGTAAGTTTAAAAAATCTCACTTGTAGATAGGAAGGATTTTTTCAAGAAGGGAGAGGAGAGAGAAGTTCTTCTCGACACCCTTTGCAGGTTTAGACAGCAACAAGTAGGACACAGGGCCAACAAGGACTGGAATAGTATCTACTCCAACCTGCATGAGACACAAAGGGAGTGGAACTCAATATACAGCATATATTAATAAATTGATTCATAGGTAAAGAAAATTGAAAGGAATAACTTGTAATTATGATCAGCGCCCTGTACTATTAGTATAGAAGGAGGATTTATGATAAGAAACCATCATGATGCTTGCATTGCTAGGTTTAGCTTCTAGTTTCTATACATGTATGTCATATCTATTATTTTTTGTAAGTAGCTAACCAGTTCTTATGGTTTTGCCTGTATTCTCTTCTTTGGCTGTCCTTTCCACCTATTCTTTCTTGAGAACTTTTTGAAATAAAAGAATATTGGTTAAGTCTCTGTATAATGCTGAAAAGTAATAATATAGAACTCCATCTTAAAAGATCTTAATAGCAATTCTGCATTAAACCCTTTGACAATAACATTGTCATTATAAAGGATATCAAGTTAGACAGGAAGCAGAAAAACATTAACAAGATGAAAGGGTGAGGAAAAGAAGGTGGGGGGGGGTGATGTCCTTTTCTATGAATTTTGCACAAACACTAAAAATGTCAAATCAGCTCATCACGAGCCTTGTAGCTATATGGTATTGTCCAGTTCTCTCCACAGGAAGAAACTGGGTTCAAATATCCACACTCCCTACTTGTTGGAAGCAAACCAATTCTATAGTTTCTCCCACATTTGAAGATTAAGGCATCACAATCAGACATTCATGTTGGGGTTTTAATCTCTCTGTCCCAATCATTTCTTCTACCATACAAAAATAGGACCAATATTCAATTAAATAAAAAAGGGTTCAGATATCCTATTGGAATTTTATTTGTTCCATTTTTTGTCTGTAGCATTTGGAAGAGCAAAAAATTACTCAACAATTTCTTCATGAAAGAATAAGAAAAACAAGTTGCTTTTAGTTTTCAAAATCATATAATTAATCAATGAGTTACGAGGAAACAAAAAAAAAGTTTATAACAAAAAACATGTCAAATCAAACTTCAAATAACCAAAAGTGATTGTGCTGTGTAGTGTGTTCACTGCATTTCCTCGCTTAACTGGTGCCTGTAAAAAGGAGAGAGAGAGAGCGTTATATTATAAAAAATATATATGGTGTAAATACTCCTAGATAAACTATACTAAACTGAAAAAAGAGTACATACAAAATTACCAAAATTCCAATAACAAAAAACCAAAACAATCTTATACATCTTATTCCAAAGACCCATATAGACTTCAAATAATTTTTCCCCAGAAAACTAAACCCAATTTCTTTACAACAACAACAACAACCAAAAAAAAAAAAAAAAAAAAAACCAAATCATCAAACATGTCAGCTACATAAGAAAACAAATTAATAACAACCAAATAACTGAACAAACAACAAAGATGTGGAGATCAGTGTGGGTTTCTAAATCGGCAAGTTGTTGTGTGGGTTTCTGGGTTGGTGGTTGTGTGTGTGGATTTTGGTGGTTGGCATGGACTATTGTGGTTGTGGTGGTGGTTGCTGGCCGGTGGTCGGTGGTTTGCTAGGATGTGAGTGGCGGTGGTAGTGATGATGTGGTTGCCAGTTGCTTACAGGAAGAGGGAGCAAGAGAGGAAGGGGAAGAATAAGAGAAATAGTAAAAAAAAAGAATAAAAAAGAATATTTAAATAAAGTTATCCCAAAAAAAAAGTTCGAAATGTTGGGTGTATTATAAAATGGTATAATATAATTAATAAAATAATTTTTTGAATTTTCGGATAGGAATGCTTTAAAAGTAAGACATTCTAAATATGTTCATATTATGAAAATTACTTTAAAGCTTTTAAATACTTACAATTTTTTAGTTAATGTAAAATGTTTAAATTATATCTGGAAATTTTTGTAATAGAGTTTCGATTACAGTAAACTATGTAAATGTGTGTATTTTTCATAAAAAAAGAAAAAAGAAAAAGAAAAGGATTTAAATCTTCTAGATTTTCTAGAATATTCTACAGATTTCCTTAAATCTTAATTATTTTTTAATAATTTAATGGTCTAGATTTTGTCATATTAAAATTTCACTAATAATAATCTTAATTGTTTTGATTATAATATTATTTTATTATTTTAAGAGTATTATTAGTGAAATGTTAATATGTCAAAAATCTAAACCCTTAAATCATAAAAGAATTGTTAAAATTTAAAGAAATTTATTGGTAGAGTCTCCTTAAAAATCTAGAACATTTATATATATATATAAAAAAAAAAAAGCATGTAAATAATATTAATATACTTCACATAGTAGAACGTGTTAGATTGATAGCTGGGGCTATCCATTTTTCCTATTATGGCATTTAGCTAGGAATGGTCAGGTGTGAATATTTATTATAGCAACCCCCTTCCAATCCCACCCTATTCTGCCCTCGGCCTGTCAAATATCCTTACTGCACAACTAGTTTTGCCTCTACTATCTGGCCTATTTACTAAGGGCACGGATTATGTTTAGTGCCTTTAGTGCATTGGTTCCATTGTGATCATGACACATATCTATCTTTAGACACATGTTATGATCGTAGTAGATTAAGTGTCGATACTAGACGTAAGCTGCATCCAGTTACTAAACCTCTAGGGTGGCAATCAACAAATGTGGAAGGGAAATGCAGCAAATCCTATATAACTTCTATACTAGACATCTAAATATGGAAGCATATCTCTGTGTCAGCAGCAAGCTGGGAACCATTTTCATTACCATTTCCCAAGAAGCTGAAAGTTGTACAATTAAACTAGGGTGCCAGTGCCACTGCAAGCACAATAGAACAACCATTGCAATAGCTAATATAGCAATATCTTAATCATAATTTTAGGAAATCGCAGTTTTAATAATCAGGATGAGTTTATAATATAAAAAAAAGGGTTATAATAATGAGTGCTCTCAAAGTAATTATTAATAAACCATTCTATGAAAGTTTTTATATTACTTTTATGAAAAATTAAAAAAGTTGTCAATACATAAATTATTTTTTTTTTCTTTTTCTATTAAAACTTTCTTAACATATTTTACTAAAATATGCTCTTAAGACATTCATTAACATTTTTCATAAAAAATATTTGATCTAATAAGACATGAAGGAGCCAGAATTTTAATTTAAGAAAGGCAAGATTAAAAGAGAAAGATGAAATAAAAATGCTTGTTTATTATTATTGTAGGGACACGATTCTGTTGCGGCCCAATAAAGTTGTTGGGCTCGCACATGAAGGATCCCTCACAATATGATTTGTAGAGAGTGGGCTTGAAAAGCTCGGCCTTGGTCACGGGGCGATGTTCCGGTTTTGATTTTAGAGGAATTCCTGTAGAGAAAGGAGTTGGGCTTGAACATTTCAGCCCCACAGAGCCACGTCCTATGAGATTGGGCTCCTCGGACTTGATCCGAGAACCGTTGAGGTCTTATCCCGATTACCCAACGGTGAGCTTTCTCTGTTATGTGCATGGGTTGTTCCGGCGTTCTCATTCATGGAGTCTTTCTCTTTTTTCCGTAGGATCCCGGGACCTCCACCAGATTCACTTACTTCTTCTTTTATACTAGCCTGCGTTCGCTGTCCTTCGTCCACGTGTAGGGTCAACCTTTACAGGACTGACATTTGTCCCATCAGTCCAATCCCGGAATTGTTGGAGATGGTTGATAAAGCTGAAGAGTACGGCTCCGTCAGGAGCAGGGCATTGAATGGCAATGAGAGCAGCTTTTCTCGGATACTCTTAGATTCTCTTTTAAGTTTGACCCTATACCTGCTTTACCCCTCTTTTCCGGTGGGATTTTGGATCTGCCGAGGACTGGATTGTCCTCGGCTGGATCCCAAAACTACGTGGTGCTCTGTGTCATAGAGCTTGGGCCATGGTTCTCCTCGGCTCGGACCTTCTGACTCCCAACGGGCAAATGGGCTTTGGCCCATAAATTATTGGGCCCCACAATAGCCCCTCAAAACCTTGCTATCCGACTTCTGGGTTGGAAAGGAGGGTTTTGGCAAACCCGGGCCTTCAGTACGACTTATTTAATTCAGCCCTGCATTAATGGGGGCGGCTTTCCACCTGTCCAGGAAGCTCGCCGATTTACTAGGTATTCCCTTTAATCTGCTCGTGATCTACTCCTGCCGCTTGGCTGTCCAAGACGCGCCTTCAATGACTTCCCTTTACGAGGCTCATTTATGTCCGGCGGCTCTTCTGATGAGATGGGGAAGTGGAGCGGACACATCTCATTCCTTCAGATTCCTTTGGGAACCTGAATGAATTTAATGCCCCCCGTTTTGTCCTTCCTATAAGAAGGCAAGCAGGAGGCCATCACTTTCGTGCAAACTCCCTTCCATCCTTCTGAGATCTGAAACCCACAGCCTCCATTAGCGTTTGCTTGACCCGACAGTTATACACCATACCAGTATACGTCCACCATAACAAGTGATGAAGGAACCATGCCCCTCCTCAAAACACCATGTTCTAATAAAACTTGAAATGGCTCGGTCAGAGCAAGGGTGGCGCAGACTTAAGATTTGTCCCGCCTCCCTTTCAGCCAGAATCCGAAGCAGGGGCTCGTCACGTCAAACCTTCGGCGTGACTGAGTCGAGAACGCCCACTATTAGCACCACCCGGCTCCTCACGAGCATACCTAACATGGCGCCAGTGTGTTAGGAGTCAGGGCTGAGGCAAAGGCCAAGTGCTTCTGCTTCTTCCTCTCTTTGTTCACTGGTGGCCTCCTCTGCCTCCCTTTCTTAGTCTTCCCAGCACCAGATCCATTCTGGTACTTTCACTTCTCCCTCTTTTGCTCCTTTTTCTTTGTTTTCATCTCTTCTCTCTTCTTCTCCTCCTTCTTTACTCATGTCCTCCATCTTCCTCATTCATCTCCTCCATCTTCTTCATTGATTTCTTCCTTACTATTTCCTTCTTCTTCATTTTTCTCCAAAGAAGGTTCTTATAGTAATATGAGCGGCATTGAGGCAGAGATGGGATAGACTTTGAAGACGAGTTTAAAAGAAGCTTGACTGTTTACTTATCTGTACTGCGAGTGTTATTGTTGCTTCGGCAGTTCACCTTTTGTATAGGCTTGTTTGAGCCCTTCTTTGTACATTGTAATAATTTTTTTATATTAATAAAAATTGCTGTTATGTTATTTCGCCTGTTCTGTCCTTATACTTTATAAATTTGCAAGTGCTGCTCGGCACAATAATGTAGCATCTAAATCAATGATGACTGTGACCGAAATACTTGACAATAATAAAAAGATGTCGCCATAACTCTAATAGAAGTGCTTGGCCCAATAAGGCCGACTAGTGAAAAGTAATACTTACCCATGCCAGCCAAGGAGAGAACCGAAGGCTTGACGCCGTGTGAGAAATAACTAATTGAAGACATATCACCCACCAAATGAACAGCCCTCCTAGGCTAATGAATACTGGGGCGTTCCACCACCTTCCTTACACCCTTGTTGGGGCTTAACCTTTTATGGTGTTTAAGCCGTGGATGAAGTGGCCGAACATTTTTATCAAGTAGCCCATCTTGCGAAATTCAAACCTTTTCTTATCCGAGTAGTTGGTTTCCCCATAGGCTCGAGTCCGAGGACCATACAAGGCCTTGAGTCTGCCCGAAACTTCTGACATTTCTTTATTGCACTTAGTCTCCCCATAGGCTTGAGTCCGAGGACCATACAAGGCCTTGGATCTGTCCAAAACTTATAAGATATCTTATTTGTACTTGGTTTCCCCATTGGCTTGAGTCCGAGGACCATACAAGGCCTTGGTTCTGTCCAAAACTTATAAGATATCTTATTTGTACTTGGTTTCTCCATTGGCTTGAGTCCGAGGACCATGCAAGGCCTTGGTTCTGTCCAAAACTTCTCCCTTTTCTCCGGTATTTCACAAGGTGCCGAACAGGAGGTTGTCCTCGGCAGCGATTACTCCTCGGTGTGGGTCGCAGTCCCTGGGCCCCCATGCAGTACGGGCCTGGGCCGTGAATTCATTAGGCCCACAAATTAGGAGATATTTCCGTAGTCTTTGGTCACGCGGTACTTTTTGGCGTCCCAGTATTCGAGGTGCACCTTCACGAGGCTCCTTTAATCTTGTGGTTGCAGATGGCGTTGGAAATCGAGCCGGAGACGTTTTGTCTGTAGCGTTCCTTGGGACGCTACGTGAATTGAAAGCCATCACCTCATCTTTTCAAATAAATAGGGGAGCAGATTGCTTTTCCTACGCACAACTCCTTCAGTTTCCCCCTTCAGCTTCCTCCCTTAGTAAGTCATGTTTGAGGCGAGGGTTGGGGAAAAAGAACTCTCTCCGCCGCAGAGGCGCCATGTTCTCCTGAGACTCAAAAGGGTGGTGTACGGGCAAAGAAGACATAAATTCAAGAGAATATTCCCTTTCGACAGAGGGGAAAATATGTTTCTCCCTCTTTTAGTCAAAATCCGAAGCAGGTTCTGTTCATGCCAGAATTTTGGCGTGTCAGAAGAAAGATTCTCCGCCACCAGCGCCTCTGCCTTGTTGCAGGCAAATTTTTAGTGAAGGCTCCTCAACTTTCGGCTCCCTGCACCTTTCCTTCAGCGGTGTGAGGCTCAAGTTGGGTTCTTTTGCTGCCTGAGTTATGGGCATGTGAAAGCATAGAGGAAGAAACAAGGTCTTGAAGCAGTAGCCAACCTCTCCTCTGTGCTACCTCCTCGGCTTTATCTTATTCTCTTGTATCTTTCCTTTCTATTATGTAGTGAGCTTTGACATAGGTTGATTTCAGCTTTTCGTTGTATGCTGTACTGTTTCTTTGTTTTAATAAAAAGGGAAATTTATTTACTTGTTTTGAATACTATTCTTTTTGCAACACTACTTCGCGAAAGGGTGTGCTCCATGTGTGTGTTTCTTCAATGATACTTAGAGCAGGAAATCTTGAAACATAATCCAATTAATTCTAATGTACCAACACTACCAAGCATTACGACGATAATTCATAGTAAGGTAAACTTAGGAAACTAACAGAGGTAACAATTGAATATTCTGTGATAAGTACGAGAATACCGTCCGAGGAGTTGACCGAGCAGTAGAGAGCTCAGATTGTTTCTCAGGCGACATATTGCCCTATATCGCATCGATTCCTTTGGTGCTGCAGATCCGAAAGCAGACTTGAGAATCCCCGCGATTTGGGAACTGACCCAATGGTTAGTGGAGAGTTTTCCTCAGATGAATCCAAATTCCATGCAATGCAGTTTTTCCTTACAAGTAGTTAGTTTCCCCAAGGGCTTGGGTCCGAGGGCCGTACAAGACCTTGGTTTCGTCCAAAACTTGTAGGATTTCTTTTTGTACCTGGTTTCCCCATAGGCTTGAGTCCGAGGACCATGCAAGACCTTGGTTCTGTCCAAAACTTATAAGATCTCTTTTTTGTACTTGGTTTCCCCATAGGCTTGAGTCTGAGGACCATGCAAGACCTTGGTTCTGTCCAAAACTTTTTTGAGATGTCTTTTTTGTACTTGGTTTCCCCATAGGCTTGAGTCCGTGGACCATGCAAGACCTTGGTTCTGTCCAAAACTTATAAGATCTCTTTTTTGTACTTGGTTTCCCCATAGGCTTGAGTCCGAAGACCATGCAAGACCTTGGTTCTGTCCAAAACTTTTTGAGATGTCTTTTTTGTACTTGGTTTCCCCATAGGCTTGAGTCCGTGGACCATGCAAGACCTTGGTTCTGTCCAAAACTTATAAGATCTCTTTTTTGTACTTGGTTTCCCCATAGGCTTGAGTCCGAGGACCATGCAAGACCTTGGTTCTGTCCAAAACTTTTTGAGATGTCTTTTTTGTACTTGGTTTCCCCATAGGCTTGAGTCCGTGGACCATGCAAGACCTTGGTTCTGTCCAAAACTTATAAGATCTCTTTTTTGTACTTGGTTTCCCCATAGGCTTGAGTCCGAGGACCATGCAAGACCTTGGTTCTGTCCAAAACTTTTTGAGATGTCTTTTTTGTACTTGGTTTCCCCATAAGCTTGAGTCCGTGGACCATGCAAGACCTTGGTTCTGTCCAAAACTTATAAGATCTCTTTTTTGTACTTGGTTTCCCCATAGGCTTGAGTCCGAGGACCATGCAAGGCCTTGGTTCTGTCCAAAACTTATGAGATTTGTTTTTTGTACTTGGTTTCCCCACAGGCTTGAGTCCGTGGACCATGCAAGACCTTGGTTCTGTCCAAAACTTATAAGATCTCTTTTTTGTACTTGGTTTCCCCATAGGCTTGAGTCCGAGGACCATGCAAGGCCTTGGTTCTGTCCAAAACTTATGAGATTTGTTTTTTGTACTTGGTTTCCCCACAGGCTTGAGTCCGTGGACCATGCAAGGCCTTGGTTCTGTCCAAAACTTATAATTTTTCTCTTCTGTACTTGGTTTCCCCATAGGCTTGAGTCCGAGGATCATACAAGACCTTGGTTCTGTCCAAAACTTATGAGATTTTTTTTTTTTTTTTTGTTTATTTATTTTTCGAACGTAAGCCCCTAGATCAGGGCGGGGAGAGCTGGCTCGAGACCAAGAGCCCCTAGGGTCGCCAGCGCCATTGGCACTGCAAGGCGTAGCCCCTAGCAGAAGTTCATGTCGGAACAACAGCTGCATGTCGCCGGAGACGGAGGAAGCTCCGTGAATCTTTGCTTACTAGAGAGTTGACTCCACCGCCACCTGCGCCAACGCGCATGCTTTTTCCCACAGACGGCGCCAATTGTAGGGACACGATTCTGTTGCGGCCCAATAAAGTTGTTGGGCTCGCACATGAAGGATCCCTCACAATATGATTTGTAGAGAGTGGGCTTGAAAAGCTCGGCCTTGGTCACGGGGCGATGTTCCGGTTTTGATTTTAGAGGAATTCCTGTAGAGAAAGGAGTTGGGCTTGAACATTTCAGCCCCACAGAGCCACGTCCTATGAGATTGGGCTCCTCGGACTTGATCCGAGAACCGTTGAGGTCTTATCCCGGTTACCCAACGGTGAGCTTTCTCTGTTATGTGCATGGGTTGTTCCGGCGTTCTCATTCATGGAGTCTTTCTCTTTTTTCCGTAGGATCCCGGGACCTCCACCAGATTCACTTACTTCTTCTTTTATACTAGCCTGCGCTCGCTGTCCTTCGTCCACGTGTAGGGTCAACCTTTACAGGACTGACATTTGTCCCATCAGTCCAATCCCGGAATTGTTGGAGATGGTTGATAAAGCTGAAGAGTACGGCTCTGTCAGGGGCAGGGCATTGAATGGCAATGAGAGCAGCTTTTCCCGGATACTCTTAGATTCTCTTTTAAGTTTGACCCTATACCTGCTTTACCCCTCTTTTCCGGTGGGATTTTGGATCTGCCGAGGACTGGATTGTCCTCGGCTGAATCCCAAAACTACGTGGTGCTCTGTGTCATAGAGCTTGGGCCATGGTTCTCCTCGGCTCGGACCTTCTGACTCCCAACGGGCAAATGGGCTTTGGCCCATAAATTATTGGGCCCCACAATTATTTTTCCCACAAATCAGTGAAATAATTTTAAAATCTTGGTTTTATTTTAGTATCTTGAGAACCATGTATAATATTTTAAATCTAATAGAGTTTACTCAACTTAATTGGTAGACCGAAATTATTAGTAGTTTTTTAGAAGGTTTGTGGCCTGTGTTTTGACAAAAGTCATCTTAACTTGTGAAATTTACAAAGCAAATAACTTGTAACTATAATCTTAAGACCATGGCCATCTGTACAAAGTACAAGCCCAATCTTGACACCCGAACATCACCCTTTTTTAATAAAGGAATTGGTAAAATGAGTGTATTATAATTTTAGTTACGTAACATTGGTGATCGGACGAAATCATGTGCACATGATATGATTTAACTCTGCCAAGATTATTTTAACAAAATGTTCTTTGTTACAAACATAATGTTTAAGGGGTTAATAATTGATCAAATTAGAAGCGAAGGATTGATACTTATATTAGACCTTTACTTTTTAAGTAAAATTTCATAATTGACCCCACTAAAACTTGAAAAACAAAAAATCAAATGATGTACAAGAAAATATGCTATCAGTTGGATCAACATATAATAAATTCATCAACTTGATGGTGTTATCTATAAGAGTAAGCATATAGAAATTTATAACATAATGAATGTTGCAATTATGAAGGAAAAACTAAAAAATTTGGCTGTTAAACTACAGTGTATAGCCAAAGATGGCTATGCATGATAGCTAAGATGGTAAAAAAAAAAAAAAAATTATTAAAAGTTATATTAAGAGAATTTGGAAATTTAGTTATTATTTTTTTTACTATAAAAAATACTCATAATTTAATTAATTTAAACTAATCAAAATGGGTTTAAAATAGTAAATTCTCTCTTAAATAAATTCCTAGCCAGGTTGACTTCTACATTGAAATACTATCTCCCATGTTCTTTTTAAAAAAAACTACCCAAGCCACCCAAAAAAAAAAAAATAAAATCTCCCAATACACCACCCACGTTCTTATTGGGGGAAAAAAAGTTCTATATAAAAAATAAATTAAAAAAAAAAAAAAAACACTCCCAGCACACCAAAACACTCCCACGTTCATAAAAATAAAATAAACTCCCTTTGGTTGAAATAACACTCTTTACCCACTAAAAAAAATCTTCTTAGTAGTTGAACTTCTCCCAAACACAAATGCATAATATTTATCACACCTTTAGGATTTTTTTTGTAATTGAAAAATATAGTAATCTGGATGCAAATTATTAAAATTTACCTAAAAAATAGAAGAACCTCAGAGCACATGCTCTGAAGCTAGTATTATTTTACTATATTGTTTATATTATTTTATTACATTGAATGCTAAAATAAAACCTCCAAAACTACCCCCTAGTGAAACCCAGCCACAATCCCAACCCAACCACCACCAAAACTACCTTCACCAAAACCCACCACCAAAATTGGCAAGCATCGAAACAACCCACTGCTACCATCGAAATACCCACCAACCCAAGCGTCAACCCAATTGCCACCAAAATGCCAATCCAAACAAAGACCTAAACACCACCTAAATTTGACCAAAACACCACCTAAATCCGACCCAAAAACCACCCACACGCAGACCCAAATGACCAATCCAAACCCCACCAAATGACCGACCCAAACTCCAACCATAGCCATCGACCCAAACTCTGATCTATGCCACCAACCCAAATCCCTACCTAAAATCACAAGGGACAACTAAGAGAGATTCGAAGATCCTACCCAAAATCATAAGGGAAGGCTGAGAGAGAAGAGAGATTCATAGATTGAGAGGGACTGAGGGAGAAGAGAGGAGAAGAGAGGATAAAGAAGTGCAGAGAAGAGAGTTAGAGAAAAAATGAGAGAGAGAGAGAGAGAGAAGGTGAGTAAATTATATTATTTTGTGTTTACAAACTCATGAACAGTAGGTTATAAATAATTAAATATAAGTACCTATTGTTTATAGATACTAAAATGTTTTAGATATAAACACCAAGTTAGAGCAACCACACCAGCTCTTTTATAAATATGTAAAATACACATTTTGACCATTTTTACACATTTTGAACCAAAAAACAGCCTGCATCAGATCATTTAAAATCATCTAAAATCATGTAAAAATTTCAATGAGCTACAGTACTCGTGTAAATTTACACAGGTACTGTAGCCCGGTTATCCCTTAAAATAATATTATCTATACAGTAAAATAAAAACCTCATTTTTACTCTTTTTTTTTCTCTCTCTTGTCTCTGTTCTCACTCTCACTCTCTCTCAAGCGCATAGCACAGCCCTCTCTTTCTCTCATCTCATCAATTTTTCTTCCTCTAGCTTCCGCCGATCGCCATCACCGCCGATGAGAACGAGGTCGAGCAAGCCGAGTCGCCGGACGAGTCTGTCGCCTACAACACGAACGGAGTTCTCCGACGGGTCTGTCGCCTAGAATCTCATGGGTTTTGATCCATTTTTGGTTGAGCTTGAGGCCGGCAGCCGTCGCAAGGAGGTGGCGGTGCTGCGAGGCGTCGATCTTGCTCCGGCTGGAGGCCTCGATCTCACTCCGATCTGTTGGTTGCTGGGTTTTTTTTTTTTGGTTTTTTGGTTGATTGTGGGTGTAGGTCAGTGGGTTTTGATCTTGATCGACTTGGCTTTTCTGGTTCATTGGTGGGTTTTGATGATCTTGCCACCGATTGGTTGATGATTTGGCTTGACTGGGTTTCGAGTTGGGTGGGTGATTAATGGGTTTGGGATTGAGTGGGTTTGGGCGGCGAGTGAGTTGAGAACGCCGATCAGCCTCTCCGATCCAACAATCCGTTTGGAAACGGAGACGGTGATAGAGAATTGATCGGACATGGAGGGCGAGTGGGTCAGAGTTGTTGTGATTGTGATTGTGTCGTTGTTGTGATTGTTGTTGTGGAAGATCGGTGAATCATTGTTGTTGTGATTGTTGTTGTGTCGTTGTTGTTATGGAAGATCGGTGAATCAGTGGCTAGATTTTGTTGTTGTGGAAGATCGGTGAATCAGTGGCCGGATTTTGTTGAAGGGTGGCTGGCTGGGGTAGGTGTGGATGGAGAAGATGAGGTAGTGAGTTTGTGTCAGAGAGGAGAGGGAAGGAAATAATAAAAATGTAAAAAGAATGAATATTTTATTAAATAAATGTGTAGAATAGATAAACTGATGTAGGTGTTTTGTAAAAGTAAATGTGTAAAATAGAAAAGATAGGTTTTTTCTTGTAAAATAGACAAAAAATTTGCACGAGCTAATGTGGTTGCTCTTAAAGAACATTTTTAGTGTCTCAATTGCTAAAATAGCAATTTGGGGGGTTTTACATCCCCTCCAAATGCTAATGCTCTTAGAAGATGATGAATTTATTCATTTATTTAATCTAATAGGTCTCACGTTATGGTTTTTCTAAAAATGCAAAGTAATTTTTGCTTATTATAGGTCTCACTCAATTTTGTTTTTTTCTACAGTACTTACAGCAGCAATCAATTATCTTACTGTATTTAATATTTAGCTTTTATCTAAAGGTACGTTTAGCAAAAAGCTAGGGTCCAAATAGACGACCTCTGTCCTGCTCAAATTCTGTTTCACTGTTAACATGAATTCCTACTACAAAATCATAAAATTCTTCATATACTTCAGGCCAAATTAAAACCCTTATTTTTTTTTTCTCATTTCTTTGCTCAATGTACCCCGTGTGCATGTGAGAGTACCATAAGCTATACATGCTCCATCACTGCATTCCCCCAAATACTCAATTGCATGTGAGGTTATCTGCATTATGGTTTTACTAAATTTTTGGTATGAAGTAGGACAATGGATTAATAATTTTGACAAACATAAGAGCTAATATCTTGAACTTGTAACTCCAGAAGTATTGAGCAGCACCAATCTGGCAGCCTAAATTGCTGTTGCTCGACTGATAAATTGGAAGAAGATTCAAGATAACTAAAGATTGGTTGTCTAATCCATTCATTTCAAGTATGGCAGAACAAAATCTTTTGGTAGCCACAAGAGGAGAATCAATAGTGACACCATACTAAAGAAATTAAGAAAATACCTCAAATAAAGTTATTGCTTCCACAACTTACATAAAGAAATTGACAAGAATAATAAAATGAAGGCTTGCTGCATTAGCATGATTAGAATGAAGTCTGTCCTGAAGGGTGAATCATATTATCCAAATTATTACCATCTTGCATTAAAAGAAAAATGGTTGCATATCAAGGACTAGTACAAGATCAACTGTCTAATCCATCTACTAAATAATAAGAGGGATACCTCATGATTAGTGGCATAAAGCCATCAAATAGTAAATTATATAATCTGGCATCACAATAGAATTGCATCACATATTAACTAAATCAGCAATTCATTCAAATACCCTTGTGCTCTGGAAAGGCTGAGCCCTGATCATTACTACTGTCATCATCATCATTTTCATTAAATTGCAATCTTGTGTTGCTGGTTATTTTACCAATTTAGATCAATAGTAGAATTCAAAATGCAATTAAGTTATCCACAAGTACGTAGATCCATAGAGAACGAGAGTTGGGCAAGGACACACCCCCTCTATTCATTCATATTTTGTGAGTGAATATAAAGAGTAATAAACTCACTTCCAATTAATGGATAAACTCTAGCACACTTTTTAGACCATCAATTTGTTGGGGGGATAAACACCTTGGGGAGCTTTCTTGAGTAATTAATATAGCATATAGAGACACACTTTAACCCAAAAAGCCTAAGTCTAATGGGTATGTGCTCAATTATGTAATATTAACTACTCATTCTTCTCATCTTTATTCTATGTGGGACTTCACTCACATGAATAACCCAACACAATTGATATTGATGCCCCAGAAAAGATGAAATTTGTAGAAAAGATATTTAAAAAAAAAACAAAACAAAACAAAACAAAGCTTTTGTCCTAATCTCATAATCTGTTTGTTTTTGCTGCACGACTTCTGTTTCACTGTTAACATGGACATACCTGCTACCAAATCATACAATGCTTCATATACTTCGTGCCAAAAAAGACTATATTTCCAGGTGTAATATCTAGCTTCTGCTAATGTCAAATGAATTTTTTGGTGTTTTTAACAAAGACATCAATGGTTCGAATCACTCTCTCCCACTTAAAATGTGTGTTGTGTGTGTGTATAAAACATGTGATTTTTCATGTCTTTGCTCAGTCCTCAATGGTATGTGCGTGTGAGAATACCATAAGCTAGACATGCTCTATCACTGCATTTCATCAAAAACTAATTGTATGTGAAGTTATCTGCATTGTAGTTTCACTAAATTTTTTGTATGAAATAGAACAATGGATTAACAATTGCGAAAAAGATAAGAGTTAATATCCTTGAACTTATGAATCTGGCAGCCTAAATGGATGTTAGACTAATAAATTGGAAGAAGATTGGAGAGAACTGAAAGATAGGTAGTCTAGACTATTCATTTTAAGTCATGGCAGAACAAACACTGTTGGCAGCCATAAGTGGAGAATCAATCGTGACACCATAGTCAAGAAAATGCCTCAAGTAAAGCTAGAGGTTATTGCTTCCATAACTTTCATAATTAAATTGACAAGAAAAATAAATGAGGGCTTTCTGCATTAGCATGACTAGAATGAAGTTTGTCCTGAAGGGTAAACTAATTACAAATATTTTGAAAGAGTAGACTATCCAAAATATTCAAGTAGAGAAAGATTGACAGCATACTTGGAATAAGAGTCTAAGAAATCTCATCTTTTGTCAAATCTAAACTTTATATGAAATTAGATTATTTTTTGTGCGTATTTTTGGCCAGTAGTTGAGACTATATAAATATCCAATGAATTTTATAATATGAACGAAGAAGGGCTTAAATTATATTTTTGGTACGGGATGTTAAGTTGCTTTATGCTGTCTTGGAAATCTAAGCTTCTTCTATGCCCTTTATTCCATTAACTGCATATAGAAATTAAAAACTACAGATTTTTACGTTGTGTCAAGATTTGTTATGCTAGGTGTCAAGTTTCTGCACAGATTTTCTTTAAGGAATAGTGCCCGAAGTTTTGGATTTGATGAAAACAAAAAGTCTAGTCACTACAAAAAACTCATCCTACACTAGTGTTTTTTTCCTAATGGTTTTGAAAACCACCACTATAGGAAAGCTACAGCAGCACTTTTAGAAATTGTCCCTATAAGTTAACCTATTACTGTAGTTTAATGCTGGCGCTTTTTAAACTGTAGGCATAGGCAGAGCCTATTACGGTGTTTTAAAATCGCTGGTATAGGGCATATTTCTATACCGTTAAGTACCCTATAGTGGTGGTTTTTAAACCGTAAGCATAACCATGGCCTATTATAGCAATTTTTGGAAGCAAAAAGCGCTGGTATAAGGTAAAGAAAACCGCCATTAAATGTAAAATGAGAAAAATATAAAATGTGCTATAGCAACAATTTTTAAATTGCTATTTTAAGTTCACCTACAATGGCAGTTTTCATTTTTAAAAAGCATCGGTACATGCCTTAAAAGGACTAATGAAGGAAATCATAACACTTAAAAAAAAGCACAAGGATAGGGTTTCAAAACCACCAGGACTTGTACCGGTGGTTTTAAAACCTCCGGTGTAGGTCTGTTGGACCTATTGTCACATATGTTGTGCAGCACTACAAAGCACCAGGAAAAAAAAAGTGCCTAGATAGGGAATTTTGGTCTATACCGGCACTTTTTGGAGTTATAGCCACAATTTAGAAATGCTGGGATAGCCCCAATTTTTTGTAGTGAGTTTAGGCTTTGAGTTTTGACAAGCTATCACATAAAAAGTATAAATAAATAAATAAATAAAATAAAAAATAAAAAAAGAAGAAGAGGAAGAATGGTGTATCCGTAAAAGCTAGTGTCTAGGTGCTTTGATTTGGATGATATAGTCATATATCTAGTTGTGTCCTCATCTCAAAAGTGAACTAAGGGTCGCAGGTGGTAGGAGATTAAAAATAAAATAAAATAAAATAAAAACAAAGAAAGGTGAATTCGTATACATGAAGATGAGTTTGTAATCTATATGCCTATCCCTAGGGAACTATTGGTGGCAGAAAGTAAAGGAAATATATATTATGAATATGTGGATTTTTTTTTTTTTTTTTTTGAGAAAAGAATATGTGGATTTTTAGTATGAGATAATAGTGAAAAATTATTAGATATTTTTAGTAAATTCTCTTCTGGTCGGTTACCGTTATAAGTTTTCTTAAATTATTTGATTATTGAGTAAATGGTACCTAAAAATTTATTTTAGGTGATATCTAAGGATTTTAGAGAAAGTATTAAGAAGAAGTTCTTTTGTGGTGAGTTAGTTAAAGTAACTAATCTTATCCTAATTGGTTTTATTTTGCCTATACTATTTTATTTTAACCTTTGAATATTGTTTATAATTGTTACATTTTTATTTTTAAAGTAAAGAATAAAGAATTATTATAAATATATTTGGTTACTGAATATATGGTTATATATATATATATATATATATATATATATATGTATGTATGTATGTATGTATGTATGATTTTGGATAATATGACTATGTTTTGACTCTAATACTCAGCCAATAGGGGTTATTCATTGGTACCGAAACTAGTTTTAGTCATAAATATATAAGATTGTTAAGAATGTGAATATATTTGAATTTATGAATTATTTTAAGACTATGAAACTTCTTTAGTTTATTTTTGAAAACCTATGGTATATTATAACTTTTGACAAATGTGAAAAATTTTGATCTCATAAATCTATATTATTTTGTCAATCTATATACTTGTTTCAACTAATTTGGTATTTGGTTACTTATTGAGTTGTCAACTCACCCTCCCTCTTTCCCTTTCAAATTCTAATAAGGAAGAGTAGCATGTGTTTGGGTTTCCACTGAGATTTGCGTATGAGTGAAATTTAGGAATCATTGAGATAAGATTTGGACTTTCATGTTTAGAATTTTTAGTCTCAAAGATTTAGTCTATATTTTCTTATGATGTTGGAAGATTATTATTATAGTTGGACTTTGTACTTAATTGGATTTGATTTAATACATCAATTGTTGAGGTTTATTAGTGCTCTTTGAAGGCCTTGCATGCTTGTAAGGTGAAAACCTTGTAAGTGTGTGGCTATTGTTGCATGCTTAACCCTCTTGGTTGGGTTTGGGGGCATGATAGCTAGGATCTTCCTCCCCTCCACCAAACCACACTTTCTTGAATCTTGAAAATGATAGGTCAAACTTCATCTATATGTTTGAGATACAAATTGAGTGAACCCATTCGGCTACCTTGCATTACTTATTGGTTCTCATTTTGCAGCTTTAAACTTGGGAATTTTCCCATTTTACTGTGTTTGATATCTCCTTGCCTTGCTTTACTCGTTGGATATTCTGCAGCATTTGATATCTACGAATTCTTCCCTTCTTTCATGGCATGCTTTCCTCTATTTTGTTGTGTTTTTCTCTCTTTTCTCATCTTTTCGTTGGAATGCATTGTGAAGGTTCCAGATTCCTTCAACTTCTTCTGACTATTCAAATGGGTTGGGCCTTTTTGGGCCTATTTCATATCTTTCCCTTATGCACATGTGCCCACTTATTCTCATACCCAAGCATTCTGTACCTAGAACATTTCTTAGGCCACCTTTAGTAGACATGGACTTGGGTGTTGATTCTCAGTGTTTCTTACCATTCTCCAAGGCTTGGTTTGCTGGGCTTTAGGCCTTACTTCCAAAATGTGTAAAAAAAAAATTGGGTATCAACATCTATTTATAATTTTTTTTCCTACTTCCTCTAAAACAAAGAATACATTACTTTTTCTAACAATGGTAGTCTTTCATTCCACAACAAAAAAACCTAAATTAATTTTTCCTTCTTCAATTAAAAAACCTAATTAACTTTCCAAATCACAATTAGAATTTGAGGCAATTTCTTAACATAAGATAAGCAACAATCCCAACTACCCTAGTAAATATTTTATTTTATTTGATGCTTAAACTAGGGCTGTTTAAAAACAAACCAGCGCCAACAAAAACAACCGAAGCTGCGCTGATTTAACCAATGAAAGGCTGCACTGAAGCTTTCAGCCTTTCAGGTAAGGTGTCGGCAGTCCTTTTCTGTTACCGACGTCGGCCGATCCAGTGATTGACTGCAAGATTTGCACACCGAAGAGAAACCAAACCGACTAATATATATATATATATATATATATATATATATATATATAGGGATAATTACAGTAAAACCACCTGAGGTTAGGCCCGAAAACACTATGCCTACCCGTGGTTCAAAACTTATCACATTGCCCACCTGAGATACCTTCCGTTAGGGATCTGTTACCCACCTCTCCGTTTGCCGTTAGAAAAACACATTTTTAAAGAAAAACAAACATAACAAAGATCAAAAAATTAGGACTTTTTATTGCTTAAGAACTTTTTTAAGAACTTAATACAGGAATAGCACAGATCAAATGCTATTCCTGATTAAAAGTGATATCATTGAGCATTTGTTTTTTTATTTTATAGATCTCTCAAACTAACTTTTATTCAAAACAAACCAAACCCAAAAAAAAAAAAAAAATTTCCAAATCCCAGAAACACAAGCCACAAATCCAGAAAAAACACGACGACGCGATCTCGCAATCGCGACGTCGATCGCAATCTCGCCTTCGCGAGATCGCGCCGTCGCGTTTTTTCTGGATTTGTGGCTTGTGTTTCTGGGATTTGGATTTTTTTTTTTTTTTTTTGGGTTTGGTTTGGTTTGAATAAAAGTTTGAGAGATCTATAAAATAAAAAAACAAATGCTCAATGATATCACTTTTAATCAGGAATAGCATTTGATCTGTGCTATTCCTGTGTTTTGTTCTTAAAGAAGTTCTTAAGTAATAAAAAGTCTTAACTTTTTGATCTTTGTTATGTTTGTTTTTCTTTAAAAATGTGTTTTTCTAACGGCAAACGGAGAGGTGGGTAACAGATCCCTAACGGAAGGTATCTCAGGTGGGCAAAGTGATAAGTTTTGAACCACGGGTAGGTATAGTGTTTTCGAGCCTAACCTCAGGTGGGTTTACTGTAATTATCCCATATATATATATATATATATATATATATATATATATATATATATATAACGTGATTGAGTGATTCACGTTTGCTGCCTGGCTTTCTTTATTTTTTTTCTTTTTGATAGAAACATTTGCAATTTGATTTTGATTTTTTTTTATTTTTTTTCTTTTTGATAGAAACATTTGCAAATTGAATTTTTTTTTTCCTTCTATAGGAGAGGCACAGTTAGTTATGGGAGGAAACCAAACTTTATAGGTGTGATGCAAAAGGCCCCCTCTAAAATTGACCAAACCGAATCGTGTACGGGCCTAACTTAAACTACCATAGTAAAATAAATCCATGAGTCTTAAAAAATACATGACAAAATTCAATTCATAATTAATGTGGCATCTTAAATTACATGGCAAATGTAAGCTTGTCCTTTCTACCCAACTCATGCTATGGAGGAAAAAAAAAAAAAAAAGAGGCTTTACGCATTTTGTACAGTGCATTGTTCTAAGCCGGTCTGAGGTCTCAATTCATTATTGCACCTTTGGGCTTGGGCTTGGGCCAATACATTGTTCTGAGCCGGTCTTAACTCAGACATCCCACCAGCTAGAGCGGTGAACTTTTGGGCTTAGGGAGCTGTTGGAATTTTCTTCAACTTCTATGTTTTCAGAAACTTTAAGGGATGGTGGGCTAGACAAAACTATGTGGCCTTCATTTCACCCTGCCATAATCCAAGGTCCAAGGACATTGCCGGTCCACCTCTCTGGATAGTGACGACCATTGTCCATTGGCTTCATGCCCCACAACTCCTGGAATAGAGGTTGAGGGGTGCCCTGTTCTTTGAGATGCTTAAGGAAATTGCCATGACTAAGGGCTATCTCTGCACACATATGACATTTCAGGTTCTCCAATGCTGATGAAGATGGCAGATGAAGCTTAAGAGTTCATTAATTTGAATTATTCTGCTTCATTTTGGGATAAACCATGCATCTTAAAGGTAAGTCTTGTACATAAAAAAAAAAAAAAAAAAACTATTTTCTGACATATCAAAAAGTTACTTTATTTTCTATTAATAAAAGTTATTTTATTTATTTTAACATGTTACTTTATAATGCACCATATATCACATCTTCTATTTTTTACCATTTTCTCTAAATATTCTTTCTTTATTCTTTTTTTTTTTCCTTTATTAATAGAGAAGAGAGAAAGTAATAAAATAATACCTAAAATTTTAGCATATTAGTCTTGCTCTTCTAAAGTAGAACATCACTATAGCATGTGCCATTTCTTTTCTGAAATTTGGCACATCTCATGAAATATCATTTTGGTGTTTGGTGTGCTCAATGCAAATTCTTTACGTAATTAAATGCTTTTTCTTTTCTTTTCTTTTCTTTTTTTTTTAAAAAAATTCCAAGATCGAAGTGTTAAATTTGCATTAGGTTGAAGGGGCTTGGTATGTGACAGAATAATCTGTTTGATATAAAATGATTGAAATCATGTTAAGTACACCAAGTGAAACCACTAACAAAAAAAAAAATAATAGAGAGAGAGAATTCAATTAAAACGGTTCCTGTCACGCACAATTATCTCTCTATTAAGTATTAACAATCCCTGAGATAAGTTTCAAAGCAGCATGACAGTCTTTACAAACATGAAGATTCTTCATGATCCTAATTGGCATTCCGGGTGGTATTTTCATCAACCCCAAGGCCAGTGCTAATTTTTCACCACAGCGATGTAGAAATTTCTCTCCTCCTTGTTTTCTTCTACATCCAGAAGTACAATTGAAGTGTTTGGGACATATCCTTTTAGCTTCAATATTTGAAGTAGTTTTCCCCACATCCGAAATAATTCCTCTGCTTGACGGTGGGACTCATCCAGTCATCCCCAGCAACAAACTCATGAACCACTCCATCTACTGTGATTGAACTCCACCCCAGATGCTTTCTTCACACCTTCTCATCTTTGCTGTGTCTTCCCACCATTCTGCTTCTGCATAAATGTTTGATAAAAACCACGTTGCACCCACCATTTAATGGATCCAGTTCCAAAAGGTGTTGGATTGCTTCTTCAGCCAGTTCAACATTTTTGTGAACCCTGCATCCACCAAGAAAAGCTCCCCACACAACCCCATTGGGTTTGATATAAACTCAAAGGCCTCTTGGAGAAGGCCTGCCCAACTAAATAGATCAACCATACAACCAAAATGATCAAACAAAATCCCATAAACTCGAGTAACGTCAAGACCACAACTTTTATTACAACTTTTGCCATAACTTGCTCATGTGACAAGTCATCAGTGGTGGAATAAAAGTGGTAGGGCCATATGGGTCTACAACTCCATTACTCACAACTCAAAGGCCTCTTGGAGAAGGCCTCCCAATTAAATAGATCAACCATACAACCAAAATGATCGAACAATCCCATAATCTCGAATAATGCTAAAACCACAACTTTTGCTACAACTTTTCTCACAACTTGCTCACGTGGCAAGTCGTGAGTAGTAGAGTAAAAGTAGTGGATTCATATGGGTCCAAACTCCACCACTCATGACTTACCACGTGAGTAAATTGTAACAAAAATTGTGTTCCTAGCATTATTACTTTGTAATGACTATTGAAAAATTGACAGCCCTTATCTATCATTCCCATGTGGCAAGGTAACAAGCATGCAACAGTCCAATTAAGTTTACATCATTCGACTTCATGCCTACTTGAACCATCTTAGGAAAGAGTCTCAAAGCTTCCTTGGCTTGTCCAAGCATTGTAAGAAATCATGGCTGACCATGATACAATTGTCCGTTCTTTCATCTCATCAAAAACTCTACAAGCATCCACATTTGAGGTTTGTATGAAAATAAAGAGAATTGGAGATGCCTTAGTTTTTTATATCTTAGCAATTTTTAGGTTTGTATGAAAATAAAGAGAATTAGCACATTTGTATTAAGAAAATATTGTTACTTTTAAAACCGCCAGTGTAGGTTTGTCAGACCTATTGTCACATTTATTGCGTAGCGCTACAAAGCGCCGGGAAAAAAAGCTCCTAGATAGGGCATTTTGGTATATACTGGCACTTTTTGGACTATAATCATAGTTTGAAAACGTGGGATAGGCCTAGTTTTTTGTAGTGAGTAGTTTAGGCTTTAAGTTCTGACAAGCTATCACATAAAAAAAAATGAGGAAGAAGAATGGTGTATCTGTAAAAGCTAGTGTCCAGGTGCTTTGATTTGGATGATATAATCATGTGTCTAGTTTTGTCCTCATCTCAAAAGTGAAAAAAAAAAAAAAAAGGGGTGAATTCTTATACATGAGGACGAGTCAAGGTGGTGCTCTTCTTTTACAAAGTGACTTTTGACCCTATATGTAATCTATATGCCTATCCCTAGGGAACTATTAGTGGCAGAAAGTAAAGGAAATATATATTACGAATATGGGGATTTATGGTGTGAGATTATAGTGGAAAATTTTTAGATATTTTTAACAGATTCTCTTCTGGTCAGGTACCGTTATAAGTTTTCTTAAATTATTTGATTATTGAGTAAATGGTATCTGAAAATTTGTTTTAGTTGATATCTAAGGATCTTAGAGGAAGTGTTAGGAAGAAATTCTTTTGTGGTGAGTTAGTTGAGGTAAGTAATCTTTGTATTAATTGGTTTTATTTTGCTTATACTATTATATTTTAACCTTTGAATATTGTTTATAATTATTACATTTTTATTTTTAAAGTAAAGAATAAAGAATTATCATAAATATATATAGTTACTGAATATATAATTTTATATATATGTATTTGAATGAGATATATATATATATATATATATATATATATATATATGATTTTGGAAAATATGATTATGTTTTGACTCTGATACTCAACCAATGGAGGGTTATTCATTGGTACTGAAACTAGTTCTATCTGGGATATTACAAGCCTATCATGTTTCTGAACTCAACTAATGGGGGATATACATTAGCACGGAACTAGTTGCTTCTGAATCTAATGCCTAGTCACAGGGATATAGTATGACCATAGTCACAAATATATAAGATTGTTGAGAATGTGAATATGTTTGAATTTATGAATTATTTTAAGACTATGAAACTTCTTTAGTTTAATTTTGAAAACCCATAGTATATTATAACTTTTGACATATGTGAAAAATTTTGATCTTATAAATCTATATTATTTTGTTTATCTATTTACTTGCTTCAACTAATTTGGTATTTGGTTACTTATTGAGTTGTCAACTCACCTTCCCTCTTTCCCTTTCAGATTCTAATCAAGAAGAGTAGCATGTGTTTGGGCTTCTACTGGGATGTGCATATGAGTGAAGTATATGAATCATTGGAATAAGATTTGGACTCTCATGTTTAAAATTATCCTGTTTAGACTTATAGTCTCAAAGATTTAGTCTATATTTTCTTATGATATTGGAAGATTATTATTATAGTTGGACTTTCTACTTAATTGGATTTGATTTAATACGTCAATTGTTGAGGTTTATTAGTGCTCTTTGATGGCTTTGCATGCTTGTAAGGTGAAAACCTTGTAAGTGTGCGGCTATTGTTGTGTGCTTAACCCTCTTGGTTGGGTTTGGGGCGTGACAGCTAGGATCTTCCTCCCCTCCACCAAACCACACTTTCCTAAATCTCTAAAATGATAGGTAAAACTTCATCTATATGTCTGAGATACAGATTGAGTGAACTCATTTGGCTACCTTGCATTACTTATTGGTTCTCATTCTGCAGCTTTAAACTTGGGAATTTTCCCATTTTACTGTGTTTGATTTCTCCTTGCCTTGCTTTACTCGTTGGATGTTCTACAGCATTTGATTTCTGGGAATTCTTCTCTTCTTTCATGGCATGCTTTCCTCTATTCTGTCATGTTTTTCTCCCTTTTCTCATCTTTTCATTGGAATGCTTAGTGAAGGTTCTAGATTCCTTCAACATCTTCTAACTCTTTTATTCAAATGGGTTGGGCCTTTTTGGGCCTATTTCATATCTTTCCCTTAAGCACACGGGCCCACTTATTCTCACACCCAAGCATTCTGTGGCTAGACCATTTCTTAGGCCACTTTTAGCAGACATGGACTTGGATGTTGATTCTCAATATTTCTCACCATTCTTCAAGGCTTGGTTTGCTAGGCTTCGGGCCTTACTTATTAGCCCAAAATGTGTAAAAACAATTGGGTATCAACATCTATTTATAAGATTTTTTTTCCTATCTCTTCTAAAACAAGGAATTCGTTACTTTTTTAACAAGAGGTAGTCTTTTCTTCCACATCAAGAAAACCCAAATTAAATTTTCCTTCTTCAACTAAAAAACCTAATTGACTTTCTAAATCACAATTGGAATTTTAGGCAATTTCCCAACATAAGATAAGCAACAATCCCAACTACCCTAGTAAATTTTTTATTTTATTTGATGCTTAAACTAGGGCTGTTCAAAAACAAACCGATTCAGACAAAACTGGCCAGAGCCGTGCTGATCTGACCAACGGAAGGCTCCACTGAAACTTTCAAGTAAGGTGTCCGTAGTCCTTTTCTGTTATCGACGTCGGGCGATCCGATGATTGGCTACAAGATTTGCATACCGAAGAGAAACCGAATCTATATATATATATATATATATATATATATATATTACGTGATTGAGTGATTCACGTTTGCTACTTGGCTTTCTTTATTTTATTTTTTTTCTTTTTGATAGAAACGTCTGCAACTTGATTTTGAAGAAGAAGAACTTGTGCCAGGATTTATATTATATTTTATTATAACATACTTTAATAATATTGTGTCGTTTTAAACTTCCATTTTTTAAACCATTTAAGGACCAATTCAATCTCCTCCTTCACTTTTTAAACCATTTAATGAACTTGCGCTTGGCTTTCTTCAGTTTTTAAACCATTTTTTAAACTGTGTCGTTTTAGACTTCTTCTTTTTACACTCAACTCAGACTCCTCCTTCCAGTGAAACAGTGCCATTCTACTATGTAAGATATTTTTTTTCTCGCACAATACACATAACCAAACTAACCACATTGAACCGATGGAATGCACTGCACTTTGTGTAGACCCTTTTTTTCCTTCTATAGGAGATGTGTGGTTATTTATGGGAGGAAACCAAACCTTATAGGTGTGGTGCAAAAATCCCCTCCAAAACTGACCAAACTGAACAGCATACAGGCCTAGCTTAAGCTACCATAGTAAAATAAATCCATGAGTCTTAAAAAATACATGACAAAAATCAATTTCATAATTAATATGGCATCTTAAATTACATGGCAAATGTAAGCTTGTCCTTTCTACCCAATTCGTACCATAGAGAAAAAAATGAGGCTTTACGTAAGTTTGTCCTTTCTATCGAAATGTAAGTTTGTCCTTTCTACCCAAATGTAAGCTTGTCTGTTCTAAGCCGGTCTCAACTCATTATTGCACCTTTGGGCTTGGGCTTGGACAAATACATTGTTCTGAGCCGGTCTCAACTCAAACATCCCACCAGCTAGAGTAGTGAACTTTTGGGCTTAGGGAGCTGTTGCAATTTTTCTTCAACTTCTATGTTTTCAGAAACTTTAATGGCCTATTTGGATGTTTAAAAAGGGTGGGAGAGTAGAATAGAAGGAGGGAGAGTAATTCAATTACCTTGTTTGGAAGTTTTTTAAAGAAGGAGGGGGAGAGGTTTCAACTACCTCTAACCCCTCATTTTTAATTCCCCCAAATTGGAGAGATTTAGAGGAAGAGTAGAGTAGATAAATTATTGACCAAATGAATTCTCCAACTTACCCTTTCTAAATTAACAAAATTACAAACAAATTATATAAATAATCTTTGTTTGTTTCCTGAGAAAATTTAAGGTGAATGAAAAAAAAATTGAATCTCACTATTTCACTAGTCTTACCCTAGTCTTACCCTCGGAGATCATTCAAATGAAGAATTGCAAACGAGGCGACGCGGAATGAGTCGACTCGACCGAGTTAGTGGCCGATTGAGCATCAGAAACCCTAGAATTGAATTCCATAGTGGTCGCAGCTGTAGTCGCAATTGTAGTGGTGGAGGTGGGGTGAAGATGAGAAACAAAAGAGGAATTGACGGCATTGAAAGCAACAATGGCGAGGAAGCACACGGGGAAGTGGATTGAGTTGGGAGCAATGATGAGGACGACGTCGTTTGTGTGAACATTGAGATGGAGCAGAGAATGGGGGAGCTTGGAGACCTGGAGTTTAAGCTGGCGAAAGGTTAGGGTTTCGCCGGAATCGACGTCGATGAGAGCGAGGCTGTGTGGGGAAGAAGAGGAGTTTTGGATGAGGAAAGAGGTGAGAAAGAGGTTGGGATTGCTGGGGAGGTGAATCGGTGGTCTTGGGGATGTGTAGGTTTGGGTTTTGGGGTTGAAGGTGGCTACTGCCATGGGTGTTTGGGGAGTGAGAAACTGTGGAAATTGTTTGTTTCTCGGGAAAGTTGAGGAAATTGGAGGAGGTTTTTGATTTTTATTATAATTTTTTCTAGGTAATAAAATTTATTTTATAATAGTTAATAGTATTTTTATACTTTTATTAGTGGTATTTGATGGAATGAGAATGTTGATTAAATAATTATTTAATCTAACAAATTAATCATAGACCAATGTTGCAAATTCATTTTCAAATAGGGTAAATCATTTCCTCTCCTCTCCCTCCTAATTTTTAAAATATCCAAACAAGAGGAATGACTAATTACTCCCTTCCCCCTTACTAATTTTAAAAACATCCAAACAAGGTAGAGGATAACCATTCTCCTCTACTCCCCTCCCCACTACTCTCCTCCCCTCTACTCCCCTCTACTCTCCTCCCTCTCTAAATTTCCAAATAGGCCATAAGGGATGGTGGGTTAGACACAACTATGTGGCCTATTCTTCCCTGCAATAATCCAAGGTCCAAGGACATTACTGGTCCAAGCTAGTGGGATCTCTGGATAGTGACGACCATTGTCCATTGGCTTCATGCCCCACAGCACTTGGAATTGAGGTTGAGGGGTGCTTGTTCTTTGAGATGCTAATGGCCTGTTTGGAAGTTTAGAGAGGTAGGAGAGTAGAGAGGATTAGAAGGGAGGAGAGTAGTGGGGAGGAGAGTAGAGGAGAATGGTTATTCTCGACCTTATTTGGATGTTTTTAAAATTAGTAGGGGAAGGAAGTAATTAGACATTCCTCGTATTTGGATGTTTTAAAAATTAGGATGGAAGGGAGAGGAAATGATTTAAATAGACAAATTTACCCCTATTTGAAAATGGACTTGCAACATTGGTATATGATTAATTTGTTAGATTAAAAAATTATTTAATCAACATTCTCATTCCATCAAATACCGCTAATAAAAGTATAAAACTACTATTAACTATTATAAAATAATTTTTATTACCTTAAAAAAATTATAATAAAAATAAAAATAATTTTTCTTTATTTATGGAAAATTTTCAAGAAGCTTCACATAGGAAGCTCGATGCCATCTTCAGCTCCCTCAGCTCCTCCTTCTTCAACAAGGACGAGCTCTGCTGCATCATGGACAAGCTCGACTCCAACCATGACAGCTTCATTTCCCTGACCGAGTTCGCCGCCTTCTGCCACTGTAGCTCCGAAGATGGCGGAGCCTCCGAGTTCCATGACACATTTAAGCTCTACGATTAGGACCAGAATGGCCTCATCTCCGCCTCCGAGCTCCACCTCATCCTCAACCACTTAGGCATGAAATGCTCCATCGAAGATTGCCATCAGATAATCTGATCCGTCGATTCTAATGGTGTCAGAAATGTCAACTTCGAGAAGTTCTAGAAGATGATGACCATCGCCAACGCCAGTAATAGCAACGCCTCGCCACTCTAGGTTTTCATTTTCTCTTTTCTGATTCATTTTCCTCTTAATTGTCAAATGTGAATGATGCGGTTGTGGTTGTTTTTCTGTACTATTAACAACGACTTCGTTAATTACTGCTTGTTTCTAGGTAAAATGTTACTTTTTCGGAGAAAATATCCTGCAAATATTGAAGAATTTCTTTTTAAATAATCAAAGATTATTTATATAATTGGTTTGTAATTTTGTTAATTTAGAAATTGTAAATTGGGGAACTCATTTGGTTAATAATTTATCTACTCTACTCTCCTTCCAAATCTCTTCAATTTGGGGGAATTAAAAATGAGGGGTTAAAGGTAGTTGAAACCCTTCCAAACCCCTCCCTCTCCTCTCTTAAAAAACTTCCAAATAAAGTAATTGAATTACTCTCCCACCCTTTACTCTACTCTCCCTCCTTTTTTAAACTTCCAAATAGGCCATTAAGGAAACTGCCATGACTAAGGGCTATTTCTTGCACACATATGACATTTCAAGTCCTCCAATGCTGATGAAGATGGCAGATGAAGCTTAATGCTATGTTTGGATGTTGGGGGAAGGAGGGGGAGTAGAGTAGAGGGAGAGAGAGTAATTTAATTACCTTATTTAGATGTTTTTTAAGGAAGGAGAGGGAGGGATTTGGAAGGGTTTTGAGGGGTTTGAACTACTTACAACCGCTCATTTTTAATTCTCCCAAATTGGAGAGATTTGGAGGGAGAGTGGAGCATAAAAATGCTTGACCAAATGAATTATCAACTTTACCCTTACCATATTAACAAAATTACAAATGAAAAGACTAATTATTCCCCTCCCCCTTATTTAATTTTAAAAACATCCAAACAAGGTGGAGGATAACCATTCCCCTCTATTCTCCTCTCCACTACTCTCCTTCTTCTACTCCCCTCTACTCTCCTCTCTCTTAAAACATCAAAACATAGCATAAGAGTTCATTAATTTGAATTATTCTGCTTCATTTTGGGATAAACCGTCCATCTTAAAGGTAAGTCTTGCACACCAAAAAAAATACTATTTTCTAATATATCAAAAAGTTAATTCATTTTCTATTAAATTTTTTTTACTTAATTTATTTTAACACATTACTTTACAATACACCATATATCACATTTTTTTTTTTTTTTACCATTTTATCTAAATATTCTTTATTTATTTCTTTATTAATAAAGGAAAGAGAAAGTAATAAAATAAGGATCATGCTAACGAGTGCCCTTAAAGTAATGATTAACAATCTATTTTAGGAAAATTTTGACACAACTTTTATAGGAAATGAAAAAAAGTTGTCAAAACATTAATTACTTTTTTTTCTTTTCTAATAAAAACTTTCTTTAAATAGATTATTAACCACTATCTTAAGGTTTCTAGCATATTAGTTTTGTTCTTCTAAAGTAGAACATCATTATAGCATGTGTCATTTCTTTTTTGACATTTGGCACAGCTCATGAGATATGATTTTGGTGTTTGGTGTGCTCAATGCAAATTCTTTACGTAATTAAATGCTCTTTTAAAAAAAAAAAATTCCAAGATCGAAGCGTTAAATTTGCATTAGGTTGAAGGGGCTTGGTATGTGACAGAATAATCTGCTTGATATAAAATGATTGAAATCACATTAAGTTCACCAAGTGAAACCACTACCAAAAAAAAAAAAAAAAAGGAGAGAGAGAGAGAGAATTCAATGAAAACAGTTCTTGTCACGCACAATTATCTCTCTATTGACAACCTTGAGATAAGTTTCAAAGCAGCATGACAGTCTTTACAAACATGAAGATTCTTCATGATCCTAATTGGCATTCCGGGTGGTATTTTCATCAACCCAAAAGCCGGTGCTAATTTTTCACTACAGCGATGTAGCAATTTCTCCTCCTTGCTTTTCTTCTACATCCAAAAGTACAATTGAAGTGTTTGGGAGAATTTTTTTTTTAAATAACAATAAATATTAAAAAATTTAGTTAATTGTCATATTTCAAAACAATTTTGAAAAATAACATCTCGAGTATCTAAAACTCGAGTTCCAGATGGAACTCGAGTTTTTAAGTCTCGATTTGGAGAAAAAAAATTGCGCTGAAAATCGAGTTTTAAAGACTCGATTTTCATAAATTGCAAAAAACGCCGCTATATGGCTTTAAAACGTCACTATAGGGATTAAAAACGCCACTATAGGGCACCCTAAACCTGGTACTTACAAAAATTTTTTGCAGGAAAATACCGCTATAGGGCTTTAAAACGTCACTGTAAGGCTTAAAAATGCCACTATAGGTGAAATTTTTTGCATAAAACTCGAGTCTTAAAGACTCGAGATCTATGTGGCATTTTCCCACTCAGAACGCGAGTCTTTAGCACTCGAGTTCTAATATGGATCTCGAGTTTTAAAAACTCGAGATGTTACTTTTCTAAATTCTTTCAAACCGTTCCTAACTTACTATTTTGAATCACCATCTGAATCTGTTCTGCACAAAACCTCGTGTTTGGGACAAATCCTTTTAGCTTTAATATTTGAAGTAGTTTTCCCCACGTCTGGAATATTTCCTCTGCTTGAGGGTGGGACTCATCCCCAGCAACAAACTCATGACCCCTCCATCTACTGTGATTGAACTCCACCCCAGGTGCTTTCTTCACACCATGATCTCTCATCAACCTTCTCATCTTTGCTATTTCTTCCCACCGTTCTGCTTCTGCATAAATGTTTGATAAAAACCACGTTGCATCCACCATTTAATGGATTCAGTTCCAAAAGGTGTTGGATTGCTTCTTTAGCCAGTTCAACATTTTTGTGAACTCTGCATCCACCAAGAAAAGCTCCCCACACAACCCCATTGGGTTTGATATAAATTCAAAGGCCTCTTGGAGAAGGCCTGCCCAACTAAATAGATCAACCATACAACCAAAATGATCCAACAATCCCATAATCTCGAGTAATGCTACGACCACAACTTCTACTACGACCACAACTTCTGCTACGACCACAACTTCTACTACAACTTTTGCCACAATTTGCTCACATGACAAGTCGTGAATGGTGGAGTAAAAGTGGTGGGTTCATATGGGTTCACAACTCTACTACTCACGACTTACCATGTGAGCAAATTGTAGCAAAAGTTGTGTTCCTGGCATTATTACTGCATAGTGACTTTTGAAAATTTGACACCCCTTATCTATCATTCCCATGTGGCAAGGCAACAAGCATGCAATAGTCCAATTAAGTTTACATCATTCGACTTCATGCCTATTTTAACCATCTTAGAAAAGAGTCCCAAAGCTTCCTCGGCTTTGTCCAAGCATTGTAAGAAATCATGGCTGACCATGATACAATTGTCCGTTCTTTCCTCTCATCAAAAACTCTACAAGCATCCACATTTGAGGTTTGTATGAAAATATAGAGAATTGGAGATGCCTTAGTTTATATCTTAGCAATTTTTAGGTTTGTATGAAAATAAAGAGAATTAGCACATTTGTATTAAGAAAATATGGTTATTTTTAAATTGGTTTTCTGCATTAGAATGACTAGAATGAAATTTATCCAAATTTTATCATCTTGCATTAAAAGAAAAATGGCTGCATATCAAAGACTACTACAAAATCAACAGTCTAATAAAGCATCATCAACTAAATAATAAGAGGGATACTCACGATTAGCGGCACCGTTAAGCCACCACATGCTAAATTCTATAATCTAACACCGATATAATATTAAAAAAAATAAAAGCGTAATATTTAATGTTACTAAATGCTAACATCATTGGCAATATCATCTTTTTTTTCTTTTTTCTTTTTTATTCTTTTTGCATTTTTCAATTAATTCAACCCTTCTCTTATTCTATCTTTCTTTTCTGCTTCTTCTTCTTCTCCATTTTTTTTTTTTTTCTCTTCCTCTCCCAGAAATTAAAACCAACTAATTGAATTCAAGTATGAACCATCCTCACGTTTTCTTTTTTTTTTTTTCTTAGCAACGTTTAACGCTTTCCCATTTCTTCCTTCCCTATTCTTATCTCAAGAGCAACAAGCTCTTTTACTTTCTTCAATTTTCTGAGCTAAGCTTGCAAGGTGTTTGTCAAAATGTCTGATTATAACCATCTCGTGACATGAGGGCTTTGAAAGTGTATTTCTGGGATTAAACTTGGAATATCTTTTCTGGTTTAGTCGGAGAGGTTATTAAGTTTTCGCTTTTGTACCTATTGGTTGAGTAACATTCTTCAATTTGTTCACGTTATTCTTCCTCTATCCTCACACCATCTGCTTCAGAAGCCTCATGCTTTCCCGCTGCTTCCATCAACGCCGTCCACGGCCACTCAAATCACCTTCCCTACAAAGGAATTTGAATTATATTTTTGGATGGTCATATGAATTTGGTGATGGCATGTGCTTCTTCTAAGCATTTCTATAGTGGTTGTTTTCGTTTTACTTTAATTTAATGAATAGCAAAATACATTGGGGTTAGTATCCTAGATCAGGACCAAGACTAGGGTGCTTAAGTATGATCAAATAGTTGCTTTATATGAAGTTTTCAAGAAATGCATCATTTTAATCTCCCTAAAAGTTCTTAGGCGATCAGATAAGGCGTCTGTGGGTTTTTCATGTGTTTTTCATCATGTGGTTGCAGGTGTTTGCTGTTCTTTCGTGGTTGAGCTAAAGCTTTTATATGAATTATTTTTGTGACATTGACCTGCAACAACGTTATATTTATGGTAGTAGTATTATAGTTTTTTGTATTTCAATATTCATATATATATTGAATTGTCAACCTTTAGGATTTGTCCTTGATTCTCTGGAAAAAGAAGATAATAATGATTTGATTCTCAATGTTTCGAACTTGAAGTTACCTATAAATAATAATAATTTTTTTTTTTTTCAAAACTTGAAGTTTCTTTATCTAGGGGGTCCTATTGCATCATCAAGTTTTAGTCTGTTGATATGCCGAATATAATGTCAGCATTGTGACCTTGAACATACTTTGATGCTTTGTCAGGTCACAAATACCCATTAGATATTGGATTCAAACCGATTGCATATAGTAAGAAGAGCATCCACTCAAATGGTACTTAACAACAAGAGGATAGAATAACTAGTTGCGTGCTGCTATTGGAAGTTATGTATCTGCCGATTCTTGAAATTTCTTCTAGAAAGAAGAAACCAATAATGATACTTGTAGGCATGTTTCATCTAAAAACAGCAAGGAGTGTTTTTGGAAGTGAATTTTGGGAAATATTCACTTATTTTTTCAATGCGCTTGTGTCATCACTATTGAACATGTATTTGATGAAGTGTCTCATTTGTAAAACTTGAGAGTAATAAGATTACTTTTTTTCTCTGAATAGAATGGTATGTTTATTTCTTTTTATTTTTGTTTTAATACAGGAGAGTTTCACTAACACAACCGGTAAGATAATGAAAACTTCAAAAGATAAAGTTTGTCAAAATCTATTTTATAAGTTGGTACTTACTCGCACATTGCGCAGGTTCACAACTGGTTACAATAGAATCACATCACATATTAACTAAATCAGCAACTCACCCTTTTACTCTGGAAAGGCTTAGCTCTGATCGTTACTGCTGTCATCATCATCATTGTCATCAAACCCCAATCTTGTGTTCAGGCCTATGAGAATACTCAAAATCTATATGTACAAAAGCTCGCTCAATTTCAGGGAGTTGCTCAAGTTTTTCTTGCAGCGACTCACCAATATCATGAGCTTTGTTCAAAAGCATGTCTTGTGGCAAAACTATGTCAACCTCCACAAAATAATTTGAACCAAAAGTGTATGCTCTTACTGTGTCAATGTGCTTGATATCTTCATGGTGGTTCCATATCAGATATGTTAGCTTTGCCAAAAATTCAGGCGGTGCTGTCCTTCCAATCAGTGCCCAGACATTCTCAATGACTATCTTCGTCCATGTATTCATTGTATATAGTGCTATCTGCATCACAGGTTCAACAAATCATTATGAAAAGATAGATTAAGACCAACTCCAAGAAGCCAATCACAAATAGTGGGCATTTCACTTAAAACATGAGAGATATAGAGTGAATGCCAATATTTGGACACGCAAAACATGGCTGCTAGTTATTTTGATAATTTTAGGAAAAGAAAAGAAACTAATGACTTGCAAAGTAGCTGAATTCAATTATCATTATTACTTTTGGATGAATAAAAACAACAAATGAACCCAATTATCGAAAGAATAGTAAACAAGAAGAGGAAAAAGGAGCTGCTTATGAACTCACCATAACAGCTCCAGTAGGATCAATCCACCAATAATATCGAATGGCCAAGATGGCTGCTGCCAAACCAATTGAATTAGTAATAACGTCGAAAAAATGATCTTGAGCATAGGCTCTAATGATATCATTTTTAAACCTTCGACAATAGACCACAAGCATAAACTTCACTATGGTTACACAGACCATTATCCCAATCATCCATTTCTCCTTCTCAGGATCCCTTTCAGGCTGGGTCTGTAATCAACACAAAAAACGAAAAACAATATTAAAGGACTCGCTGATACAGTAAATGACTACAGAAAATGAAAATTTAGAACAGTCATGTTCAAATTTTGCATCCACCAACTCAGAATGTGATCTAACAAGGATCTCATACATTTAGGTAGTAGCTTTTCACGAAGTACCAAGAACCAAGGTCACACTGAACCTCATACATTAAGAAGGGAGCTGATTTGAAATCCTTCTCAAAGCCAACTTTGATTAAAATATGTCTGTGTCTAGCCACGCTCACTGCCATCTACATCCTTAACTTAGATTGGAGCATGTGAAATAAAAACCGCATACCTTCGCCATGAATTGTCGACCAGACTCAAGCAGAATTTGTAATCCAAGAGTTGCCATTACCGAAGCAAAAACAATGATTCCCTGCAATCTCAAGCTAAATTAGTAAAACATTTGTTGCATTAAAGAATAAGTTGGGTCCACATCCCTTTAAGTCATAATCTCTCTTGAAACTAAACTCAAAATTCTATGCTCAAGAGTCAAAACCAATACTATTTATTCCCAAGAGTAGATTGTTTGATTACTTTTCCATTTGATCCCTGAAGTTTTTTATTCCTAAGACTATATTGTGTCTATTCAATGCAGTTTCTAATTAAATTTTTTTTCCCAAAATCAATGCTACTTGTTTATAAACTCAGTAGACCCTAAGCTCAACATTTCGATAACAAAATGAGAGCCTAAAGCATGGACCTGATGAAATATTTAGTCTTGTATTGCATTAACATCAAACTTCTTGTAATAGAATAAACTGTGGCATGACATCATGAAATGTCTATCTATTGCCTTTGCCTCTAGCATTTGTGGAATAAAACATAGCTGAGCCAATAGAAGCAATGATGGAATAGCATATCAGTTTATTTCTCTCACTGATTGCAGAAAGGATTGATGAAAACATGAAATAGAAAATAAAAACATAAAATCCGGACTTCTTTGGGGTTAACTTTTTTAATTAGTATAAGATGAATAATTTTCACTCCACCAACTTCTAAGCAACCAAATGATCCACAGATGCAACACAAACCAAGTACACATATGAATGCTGATTATCAGCTTCAACAACTTCAATCCATCAGAATCTGAGTTTTCAAAGAATTATTTGATTGGATGACTGACCACTGGCTGCATACGGTTTTTTCCAATTGGATAACGATACTGGTTTGGGTTTCTCATGGCATGGGCTGTGAACCACAATATAAACCCTGACAAGAGGTCTAAGAGTGAATCCAATGTTGAGGCAATAACCGCCAATGATCTGCTTTGAATAGAAACATAGAGTTTTGCCACAAAGAGCACAATGTTAGCTATGTTTGACAAATAGATAGCCATCCTCTCACTCTTCGCAAGCTGCTGCATCTCATCCTGAGAATAATAATTTGCAAAACGATTAACAATGAAAATAGTATGGGTTTTTCTTTTTCTTTTTGGTTTGTGTGTAAGTTGTTGTGTGGGGGGGGGGGGGGGGGGGGTGCTTGCTCACCAGGTGGTATATAATGGAAGATTGAACTTTTCATTAACTATTTCATATGGTCAAAAATGAGAAATTATTCTCCTACTTTGTTCCACAAGTTGTCATTCAAAATCATCAAGTTGAACACAACCAACCTCTGTTAGACTTCCAGGCATACCACCATTTTCAGCCATGGTCTCAATCTCAGTAAACCCTTCAAGGAGTCTTTCTTGTTTCTTATAATAATCAGAAACCTTTCTTCGTTTCCCTATACAGTCAAAAGTACCAACTTTCGCATTATGTTCATCACTAGTCATGAATAAGAAGGTAATTGAAAGCATTCAAAGTCATCAAATATTGATGTTTCATTTTCCAAAAGAACCTAATATCATTCAAGTATGTTAAAGAGTAACAATCCGTCGGATAATTATGCTATTAGAACTCCAAGCATAACATGAAAGGCCATATATATGTGAAGTCTATAGTTTCTTTATGTATCATCTCCAAAGAATGTGAAAGGAGTTATTCCTTAAAGCCTTATGACTCCATAATTCACAAATTTTAAGTGCAAGAATTATAAGATGTCCCTTGCTGGTAATTGAGAGTTTCCAAAAAGCATCTAACAAGAATAAATTCTCTTCAAAATTCAAGGCCAAAAGATCAATGGATTATATTTTTTCTCCAGCTATTAATTTCTTGTTTGGTTGTTGCGGTAACAAAGTTGGGATGTCAAATTCAACAATCAATTCATATCCATCAATAGAATGTCAATAATTGCCCCTTTTTTTCACAAAATAAAGTAACAAACCATTGGATCAATAACTCGGTTGAGTCAACTTAGTTGTTAAGCCCAAAATCAGATTATAAGCTTGAAAAAATAAAAATAGTAAAAAAAAAGCTTTGAAATTTGTAGAAAGAAATCAGTAACTTGGCCGAGTCAACTCAGTTACCCAGCTAAAAATCAAATTATACACCGAAAATAAAAGCACATCTTTGAAGGTTGTACTTTTTACAAAGAAATTAGTAACTCGTCTGAGTCAACTCAGTTATCAAGCCAACGTATGTGTAGTAACTCAGCTGAGTGAGTCAACTCAGATATGAAGCGCAAAATCAGATTACATATTTTACATTAACAAAGAACATCTGTGTCCTTTTTTATTTTTATGGTAAATAGTTCTTGAATCTTGCTAAGAAAAGAAAGATTTACGGAATTAAATAAAAAAAAAATTCATTCTAGTATTGGCATTTCCTGGTCATTATTAAACTGTAGGTGCATCATAACTTTAACATAATATCATATTATATAATATAATTCATGCTAACATCCGTACATACATATATATTGATAGATAAGGTTTTATCTTTATCTTTTTTTCTTTTTTCAAGTACCATTAAATTCAATTATATGGCTAATTGGTCAAAACAACCACATGATTGAGCTAAATTATATGAGTAAAGAATTGTGTATATGCAATATATGTATGTTCATGAAAGAATACTTACTTGGGGCATGAAGAAAGCTGCTGAGAGTGAAGAAACCATGCTGATGATCACCACCTCTACTTTCACTAAGTGCTGGAAACTCTCGCACACTCAGCCTCCAAGACCCAGATGACATTTCACTTCTCGATGCTGATTCAACATCTTGTGGCACCAAATTCTCTCTTCTGCTCTCATGGGTCACTTCCATGATGAGCTCTCTCTCTCTCAAACAAGACTGTGTGGCCTTCTATGTTGAGCTTGAGCTTTTGCTAATGAAAAGCTGAAAACATAAACATGGCAAAGTCTTTGATAAATAATATATTATGTATAACAAGATCTAGTACTTTTCCGTACCACTAATAAGTCTTCACTGCAAAGACTCAGAATTTCTAAAGAAATGGACTGGATGGATCATAATAAAAGAAAAGAATAGCATAAAAGAGAGAGGAATAAGACTATAAAGTTAAAGTTATCACAGTTGTTTGTTGACATCTTCGAACTTGCAAAGAAATTTCCTAGAACAATTAATGCAAAGCTAAAAGCAACTTCCACGTATAAAGGTTTGGGTGCATAATAGAGTTTTTCCTTTCGGTAGGTCGAGTTCATATCTTGACTCGTATACATATTAATATTGCTATCATAGCTTCCTAGGGGCGAAGAAAAACCGGATTCTTTTAAGGGTGAGGGAAGTTTGTACGAAGCATAGCGGGAAAGGTGGATCAACCAAAACATGCATTTTATTTTTCAACAAATTTTCTCACATACTTTTTAATGTATTTCGATAATTTCATACATATGATATACCATTTTTTTTTTAAATAAAAAAGAAAATAATTTTGGAAAAAAAAAAAAAAAACATTAAGAACCATAAAAAAAAATGAGAAATTATAATATGACTATAAGGAAAAAAAAAAAAATCTAACTTTTGAGAAGATGCAAAAACCAAACAATTTGACATGAAAGAAAGGCATACGAAAAAAGAAAAAGAAAAAGAAAAGATGATTTACAAAACATAATATGTTCTCCATTCTCTTTGTTATATCAACACCCATAATATATAAACATGATTAATCTATTTTTTAAATCCTAGAGTTTAGGCGTTTTCAATCAAATCAAGAAAACAAAAATATTACTGAGGTTGATCAAAAAAATATTCTTCATTCTTTTAAAAAATTAATTTCAAAAAGAGAGAGAGAGAGAGGGAGAGGAGAAGGAACCAATATTATCAATAACATTAAGGATCTCTAGGTATAGTGGTTTAAGAATAAGTTGACTATACTTCTTGGGATGCTTAACACTAAGGGTGTCCACAAGTTAATTAGGTTTATGCCCAACCTGCAACCAACTTGACCAAATAGGGTGGAGAAACTTCAAACCTGCCATCGGTCGAAGAGAGAATCAAATCAAACTGGTAAAAACCGTCAACAGCGAAGAAACAACTAAAAATATCTTCAAATCCAATAGATGTTTCACTTAATCTTGTGAAATCTCATCAAATCTGATGAGATCTCCACCAAATTTTTAGCATACCAACTTAAGCTTAAAGTTTAAGTAAGTAAAGTTTAATTAAGTATGCTAAAAATTAATATTTTAGTTTCTATTTTAAAATAATAAAAGTAATTAATTAAAAAGAAACCTTGCTTGTATATGTATTATTAAGAAAAAAAATTGGTGGGGGTGTCTCATAGTGGCTTTGTCTTTACATATGTATTGTTGATTTTTTTTTTTTTTCAAGTTTACAAATTGATATATATGATGTGGGGACGAGAGAATACTAAAAGTACAATCAATTTTATTTTATTATTAAAAGTTAATATTAATTAAGTTTTATATGACAATTGTTTTTTCTTTATTATTTTTGTAAGGACTCAATTTGTAACAATTCCAAATTGGTGTTGGGTTCGAACATTGAAGGCCTAAACAATAAATTTTGTAGACAGTGGGCTGAAAGGCTAGGCCTTGGTCACCGGACAGTGGTTAGTCATGGTGTTTATGGTGGACGCCCAAAGGTGAACTAAGTTTGTCCATGGACCTTCTCCATTGAGCTTAATGTTCTTATTATTCCTTTCACTTTTTGGGTACAATTGTTTCAGCCCCCTCTTTTTTGGCGCATGAATCCTTACATTATATAGCCCTTCTCAGTTGATCCTGACCTTCCATCTGTCGATCAGGCAGGTAACTACTCAAGTGTCTGTCCCATTAGCTACCTCCCCCTACTTTCTGTTAGTTGCAATAACTGAAACCACACTATTCAAGGGTCTTTTCCTATCAATGTGGCCAGTTGGCGCATTCAATGCGAAGGTGACGTCTTTTCCTTGAACCACTTCCACACTGTACCCCCATGCGAGTCCCATTCTACTCGCCTTTTCTTTTGGGAGCGCTTTGGAAGTTGCCTTTGATGACGTGTCGTTCTTCCCTTTTAGGCCTTGGGATGCCGAGGACAGGGTCATCCTCGGCTGCACCTCTAGGCTATTTGGACTTTCGCTACTTGTCCTTGACAACTACTCTTCTCGGCGCAGGCCTTGGGCCCTAACGGAAAGTGGGCCGGGATCACAAATTCTCTAGCCCCACAATAGCCCCTCAAAATCCTGCTATCCGGTCCCTCGAACGGAGAGGAGGGTTTTAGTGACGTCGGGCCTATGTCACGGCTTGCCAAGCCTCGTCCTTCATCAACGCCAGTGCCTCTTCATTTGCTTGGGACATGCTCTTGGTTATGAGATATTCCCTTAGCTTTACTCACGCCGCGTTCTTACCATTTCGGTGCACGAGACGCATCTTTAATAAGTTCCCTTTACAAGGTGATGCAAATCCAATGGTTGAAGACGGCATTGGGAGTTGGTGGGACTTATCTCATTTGTAGCTTTTCTTAGAGATTTGTACAAAGTAAATGCCACCAGGCTTGTCCCCCATATAAGAAGCGCGGTGGGAGGTCATTTTCTTTATTCACAGACCCTTTAAGCCTTCCAAATCCCTAACTTTCCAGTTGTGACTGAGCCCTAGGGAGTGATATGGTCAAGTCTGGGATGAGGGCAAAGGGACCACACCCTCTTCAGAAGCATTGGATTTCCCCGAGACTCGAGATGGCCCGGTCAGGACAAGGGAGACAAAGACTCAAGACACTTCTTCCTCTTGCCAAGGCAAGAAAGGAGCCTCTTCTTCCTTCAGCCAAAATCCGAAGCAAGTGGAGGTCGCATCAGATTTTTGGTACGACAGCACTGAGGTTTCTCATCGTCAGTACCATCCGCTCTCTCTTGAGTGCTGCTAATATGATACCTGCTTGATTGCAGTCAGAGCTGGTACGGGGGTCAGGCTCAACTGCTTCTTCCTCTCTTCCATCACTAAGGCCACTTAGGTGCCTTCGCTTCTTCTTCTCTTCCATCACTGGTGCCACCCAGGTGCCTCTGCTTCTTCTTCTCTTCCATCACTGGTGCCATCCTGACGCGCTTAGTTGCTGTTAGGGCAAAATTTTGAAGGATTTATCATTTCCCTGTATTCTTTTTCTTTTTGCTTTTCTTTTTACTTCTGTATTTAGCTTCTGGTATAGGCTTGTTTAAGCCCTTTATTATACGCTGTACTACTTCTTTGTCTAATAAAAGATGACTTTATCTCATTTTGCGTGTTCTTTCATTTCTTCCATAATTATTTTGTGAATGGATGTGTTGGCATTCTTTTTTTTTTTTTTTTTAAACAATACTTAGGGCCGAAACCCTTGTTAACAAAAAGCTATCACTTTGAACTTATTAAAACTGACAGACACAATAATGCCGACTTGAAGTAGGTTAGCCATATGAGACTGACCGAAATAACCGCTGAATGCTCTGTATTGCATATGAGGTGATCACCCGAGGATGGGTCACCTAAAATGAACCATCTGAGAGGATCGCCGAGCACTAGGAGGCTTTGCCACGTTCCTGACAGTATTCATAGCCCCTATAGGTTTGAGTCCGATTGGTTTCCCTATAGGTTTGAGTCTGAAGAACATGCAATAACTTGGTTCTGTCCAAAACTTATAGTTTTTGCTTAAGGTAGTTGGTTTCCCCATAGGTTTGAGTCCGAGGACCATGCAATACTTTAATTCTATCCAACACTTATAGTTTTTGTTTAAAGTAGTTGGTTTCTCCATAAGTTTGAGTCCGAGGACCATACAAGACCTTGGTTCTGTCCAAAACTTGTAGTTTCTTAAAGTAGTTGGTTTTCCCATAGGTTTGAGTCCGAGGACCATACAAGACCTTGGTTCTGTCCAAAACTTATATTTTCTTTAAAGTAGTTGATTTCCCCCATAGGTTTGAGTCTGAGAACCATACAAGACCTTAGTTCTATCCAAAACTTATAGTTTCTCTTTAAGTAGTTGGTTTCCCCATAGGTTTGAGTCTGAAAACCATGCAAGACCTTGGTTTTCTCCAAAACTTATAGCTTTTCTCAAAGTAGTTGGTTTCCCCACAGGTTTGAGTCCGAGGACCATACAAGACCTTAGTTCTGTCCAAAACTTATAGTTTCTTAAAGTAGTTGGTTTCCCCAGAAGTTTGAGTCCGAGGACCATACAAGACCTTGGTTCTGTCCAAAACTTATGTTTTCTTTAAAGTAGTTGGTTTTCCCATAGGTTTGAGTTCGAGAACCATGCAAGACTTTGGTTCTGTCCAAAACTTATATTTTCTTTAAGTTTCAAGGATTAGCCCCTCAACCAAGGTGTGGGGCGTTGACATGATGTTGGAAGCCCCTAGAACTGCCTGTGCCACTGGCGCTTCGAAGTATAGCCCCTAGTGGAACTTTATATTAGGGCAACAACGGCGGGCTGCTGGTCATGATAGAGGGGCTTTCGCAGACCCTTATTTGACAGGAGCTTGATCCTACCACCGCTTGTGCCAACACACAAGCCCTTCCCATAGACGGTGTCAATTGTAAGGACTCAATTTGTAACGATCCCAAATTGGTGTTGGGTTCGAACGTTAAAGACCCAAACAATAAATTTTGTAAACAATGGGCTGAAAGGCTAAGCCTTGGTCACCGGATAGTGGTTAGTCATGGTGTTCATGGTGGACGCATAGAGGTGAACTAAGTTTGTCCATGGACCTTCTCCATTGAGCTTAATGTTCTTATTATTCCTTTCACTTTTTTGGTGCAATTGTTTCAGCCCCTTTTTTTTTGGTGCATGAATCCTTACATTATATAGTCCTTCTTAGTTGATCCTGACCTTCCATCTGTCGATCAGGCAGGTAACTACTCGAGTGTTTGTCCCATTAGCTGCCTCCCCCCACTTTCTGTTAGTTGTAATAACTGAAGTCACACTATTCAAGGTTCTTTTCCCATCAATGTGGCCAGGACGTTTGTTGGCGCATTCAATGCGGAGGTGACGTCTTTTCCTTAAGCCACTCCCACACTGTACCCCCATGAGAGTCCCATTCTACTCGCCTTTTCTTTTGGGAGCACTTTGGAAGCTGCCTTTGATAACATGTCGTTTTTCCCTTTTAGGCCTTGGGATGCCGAGGATAGGGCCATTCTCGGCTGCACCTCTAGGCCATTTGGACTTCTGCTGCTTGTTCTCGGCAATTACTCTCCTCAACGCGGGCCTTGGGCTCTAATAAAAAGTGGGCCAGGACCACAAATTCTCTGGCCCCACAATTTTTTATATATGACAATTGTTGGGCTTTGCCGGAGGAACCTTGTCAAGCCTAACTAACCGACAGTAGATACTAATTCATGACGTGGTTGACTGTTGATGTCGTTTGTTAAAGACCAACTCAAAAGGCATCAATTCCCACCTTAAAACATAAATAAATAAATAAATAACCCTCAGCATCAATTGCATTTTTTTTAGAGTTCGTTTAACGGGCATACATTAATAGTCTATTTTAATAAATTGTTAATGAAAAATTGAAAAAATTATTAAAAAATTTATATTTTCTTTTTTCATAATAAATTTCTTAAAATTTTTTACTAACATATTTCCCAAGGCATACATTAGTTTTCCTTTTTTAAATGCCGATATATACCAAACAAGGAGGCCGACTATTTTGCAATTTATTTTATATATTTACAATATAATTTTTTTTTTTTTTAAATGAGTGAAAAGTTAACTACGCCTTTTCACTCAAAATGTAATTGATTCTATGCCCAAATTTGCCTAACCCACTCGCTAGATCGAGCTCGGTAAAAACGACATATTGAACAGCTTTTACAGCTCTAATTGTTGGAGTGAATATCATGTCAATAACTAAATAAGTAAATTTGATATATATATATATATATATGTGTGTGTGTGTGTGTGTGTGTGTGTGTGTGAGTGTATATGTATATAAGTTTATAGAGGCTACGTAGTAAAATTTTATGTGGTTTATCTAACGTCAGAACTTATTTTTAGTTAACATGTAATTTATGCAAATGTCAAATCAATATTCAATATATATATATATATATATATATATATATAAGCAGAGACCTCATGTTAGAAAGTATGAGGTTGTGCCATGTAGAGCATTCTTTGAAGTTCTCTTTATTTAGGGTTCTAAATCAACAAAGTTTGCATTTATATCAAAAAATTAGTTCATTAAATTAGCCAATAGAGTAAATGCTTATATTAATTATCTATAGTTATGCATTAATTATTTATATCAAATAAATTTATATGATTATTTTTATAAATTCTATCTAAGAGAAAATTTTTAGTTGGAATAATAATAATAAATTTAGAATATGACATTCTTACTCATGTTTAGTTGCTTCGACAACAATTGACACAAGAGCCATAAAAAAATGAAATATTTGTGAATTCACTTAAATAAATCTAAGTCCTTTAAATTTTCTAACTCCTTTCGGTCACATGTAATCGATATATCTATATAAAACTGAAGCTTCTAAAGTTCTCACAATTTTCCACATTAACACAATATTTTTTTAAAAAAAAACATAAAAGCAAAATAAAGCTTTTCAAAAACCCGATAAAATTTTCTCCCCCAATCCTCCTTCCTCAGTCCCACGAAACCCAATAAACTTTTCTCCCCCAAGCAAAGCCCACCTTCCATCCAAAGACACACAGCTTCTTCCATCAAAAACACAAATTCCTCAATCAAAACCCACCATACCCACAAAAAGTACGCTCTTCTCTCCCTCTCACTCTCTCTGAAATTATTTTTCTGTCCACAACTTTGAAACATTTCTTTGGTAGTCCAAGGCCAATTTACTCCAAACCACAAATCTCCACAACTTCCATTACCGAATGGCTTATCTAATTGAAGAGAACACAAGAGAAGGATAACAAAGAACAATACTACAAGAGAAGGATCAATGTAGAAAAGAGCACTACTACAAGAGAGGGATAACAAAGGATTTAATTGTGCAGAAAAGAAAAAGAAAAATAAAGAGGCAAGAAGAGATAGTTACAGAAGATACAGTGAGAAAGAGATGGAATTTTTAATACTGGTAACTTGACATCGTCCCGCCTTCTTCTTCTTCTTTCTTTTTTTTTCTTCCTCTTTGTGTTGCTTTACCCAGATGTGTAGTTTGGGTTTCCTTTTTAACTTTTTTAGTATGATGTTTTGTTAAACGTGCCCATACTTGTTTGACACACCATGTGAATTGATTCTAATTCAATTTTTTGCACATTACCGATGTTAATAGCATCTGGAAACAAGTGCTTTTAGCCTTTTGGTTTATAATGATAATAATTACAATTGTACATAAATTTTTATTGATAATATTGAAGTATATCAAGTATAATAAATCTTAAAGTTTTTAACAATTTATTTAAGTTTTGCCTAATAAACACATAAATGCATAAATAAATATTTATATCTATTTATTTATATATAAAATTAGCGGTTACTTCAAAACAATTCAAAGGTATTATCAAAATGTGTTTCTATTCAGTGTTGACTCTCTTGAAATAGTCCCGTGGGTAGTGGTATACTTTTGCAAAAGTGAAAAATGAAGCTTTTGGGAAGGTGCTTGGTTTACAAACACCATTCCATACTTATTTACAAAGGTACCTTTCATTCAATAAACACATTTTTAGTTAATAAGTACATTTTCATTCAATATGCACCTTTTGGTATATCTAATACTAAGAGTTATGACATTTCAATAAGCACCTTTTAGTATATATATTACAATATATATTTTATATACCTATATATACAACACAAATTAAATTAGAGATTCAACATTCTCTCTCTTATTCCTTCCCATAAAAAACTAATAAATAAAACAACATTTCTTTCTTTTGTCTAACTAATAAAACTTTGAGCTATTTCTTTCAATATATATATATATATTTTTAAAAAAAATTTATGCATTTTTGCTTGGTAATCCAACTCAAAAATAATGATTTTTTTCCCTAAAACTTATCCAAAATCTATTCCTGTGCATCGCACGGGTTAGCGACTAGTATATATATGTGTGTGTGTTTAATATAATTTTTCTACATTTATATGAGAAACAATAATTGAAGGATATATGCATTTTTTTAGTAGGCATGAAACATGCTAATCTATATTAACCACTATATCATGTAATTTTCAATTTGAACACACATATATATATATAGTATGATTTCTATTTTGTCTATAAAATAACTAAAGACTACAATTTTTTACAAGGAAATTTATTCAAAATTTATTTTATACATCGATAGTTTGGAGATATGAATCATAAATATCTCTATTGGAAATTGAGGTGCCAACCAATTAACCAACAATATTCTTGACAAACTTATTGAAATATTAGAAAAAACTAATAATAAATTACACCGCACATCGTGCAAGAATTGAGGGCCATCAATTTTCGCTTCAATTTTAGAATAGTATAATCTAATCATCCAATTAAAATATATAGATTTGATAGGTTTTCCTTACATAAAAGCAAGTCACATTGTTTTTTTCTTTAATAGAATTAACTTGAAGCAACATTTTAGGCTTGCCTTGCTTTTTGGTATTGTTAGGATGGAGCATTGATGCTACTAACTCTGATGAGTGTTTTGATTAGCCCTCATAATGCATTTTTGTGATGATGACTTCCAGGTTCTACTCCCTACAATGGAGTCCGTGGGGAGCCTGTTTTATCCAAGTAGCTTGGCACCGGTATTGTAAGAGAAAGCTTGATAAGTCTTTGCATGAAGTAGAAGACAGACTGCAAGATGCTTTGGCAAATGAAGCTGGGACCTCGCCAAGTCTTGGTGCTACTATTTATGCATCAAGGTTTGTTGCAAATGCACTTCGAACCTTGCGACAAAATGGTGCACGCAAGACTAGAGTGCCACAAAGATTGCTACCACTGCTGCCACAGAAGCCCGCTGAACCCAATTTTGATGCTGAAAATCATTAGTAGCATGGCGTTTCAAGTGAATTATACTGTAAGTTTGTGTTATACATGCATAGTTCATATGTGAGAGTTTTCTGTACATATATATATATAGCACGTGTAACATGTTTTATAAGCAAAAATCCTACTTCAAAGTATCTAAATGATTTATAAGCTGGCATCAATAATTCTCTGTTCTCAATAGACAATGAAAGGCACCCTTTATCAACAATGATTCTCCAAACTTTAAAATCCTATTGGTGCCTTAAGAACTTTAAAGTTTGAAGAGATGTTTAGAGATAAGTATGTGTGACATAATCTCACACTATCATCTTCATAAAAAAGAAGTCAGCAAAAAAACAAAAACTACATATAAAGAGAATAGTGATTCAATAGACTATTTGAAAGCTGGATTCCACAAAGTAGGCCAGAGCATATGATATTTTTGCTAGTTAAAACTAGTTTGTTGTGATAACATGCATATGAGAAAACTAAAATTAAAATAAATAAAAAAATTAATCTTGGAAGGGATGTGTGTTTTAAAATTTTGAGTTTGGAAGGGATGTAGTTTGCTGCGACAATATGTATTTTATTGTCAGCTAGCTTGATTTTGTGGTTTACTAAACACTTTCCTATAACTCACTGTTTTTAAAAGAAAGCAAGCATTTTCCTAGTGATTTCTAATTCATACGACAATATCTCGCCTTGTAAGAATTAGATAAAGAGTTATTCTATAATTACAACTTTTATTGGACTCTTTTCCACAATTATTTTGTAGCAAATTGTGACTAACTGTATATCACTTTCACATTTACTTACTATTTTTTCTTCACTGCTCACAATTAGCCACAAATGATAATTGTAACAAATGGTGTGGAAAATGCTATATGGTCTTAGAATTTTTGTGAGATAAAAATATGATAGTTTTTCATCTTGAAACAACAAGATAGATTGGATGTTTTGTAGATGGATAAGACTTTAGATCCTCTTATTCTATAATAATTGCTATACTTATTATTAGGACAAGACAGCAATCGGTTCTTTACTTTATAAGATAATTTATTAGTTGAGCTAACACAAATCCAAAAGATTTATTAGATTCAAAATCTATTAAATGTGTATTAAAATAAAATACATATATATATATATATATATATATATATATATATATATATATTGCTGAAATAATAATACCAACTACTCGTCAAAGGTAATAAATATTGCTGAAATAATACTCATAAGCACCAAACTTTCTCGTATCATGATGTCTGGTGTGGGGTGTGTTGCTGCCATTGCCAACAAGGTCAAACGTTGGATTGCATGATATGAGTGCTCAATTATAATTATTCTCTTAGACTTCATCCGTAAAATAAAAATTTATCTTAGACTTAAAAAATAAAAATGGCCAAGTTTTGTAAGGTTTGAATCATATTAAATTTATAGAGCAGATATATAAAACTATATAAAAAAAATCTAAGATAACAGTACTCCAACAAAAGGTTGTTGGGCTTTGTGGAGCCTAGTTTTTTTGTTTGATCCAGTTTGACGACTCGACCCGAATAATATTACGTGGTTTTTAATGGGAAATTTATTGAGGCATAGTCCATGAAGCGTGGTTTTGGCCCATTATGTATATGTAAACCGACTTTGCCGTGATTAGGGTTTTTAAGATTGTAGGTTGTTGTTGCCGAATTCTTGAGGGTTAGAGAAAAATATTGTAGCCACAATTTGGTACTCTATATTCTTCCCTGAAAATAGTGAAATCCCTGCAACTCCGTGGACGTAGGCAAATTGCCGAACCACGTAATTATTGTTTTGTGCGTGTGATTCTTTTCTTTGGCGTGTGTTTTTCTCTATTTTTGTTTCTCATAGGTTGGGAATTTTGATTAAATTCCCTACAAAGGTGTCTGTATATCTGTGTCAAATTGTATTTAACACAATAAGATTTGCCCCTTTGTAAAGGAATTAGGAATTTTTGGCCTGGTGGTGACTACTGGTGAGGACTTTGCTTGGTATCTCGACTATATTTTGCACCACCTGATAATAACTGGTGGGCATTTGGACCTTATCTACAATGGTGATGGAGATATTTCAACTTTATAGACGTATATATCTTGGTAAAGATATTCAAACCAATTTCTAGATTGTTATTAAGGAGAAGGTATACCTTGTTACGAGTATATGTATCTTCTCATTCACAAAAGATACATATAACCGTAACAAGGTATATTTTTCCGTTATTAAGACCTCTGTATAACTTCTTCAACATATGTTAGAATATGTTTCTCAAGTTCTAAAGTTTCTTCTCAAAGAAAAAATATATATAAACTTGTTAGAAAAATTTATCATTGGCCATGTGGTGTTAGTTAAGCTGGTAGGGTTTTTGTTTTTGTGGTTTTTATTTTATTTTTATTTTTATTTTTTTTATGAATAAGAAAAGATGGTCTTCAATGTGAATTCATCAATCCCACGTCATGTGACAATAAAGGCAATACCATGTAAAACATCGAGGCCTTTATGAAGATATTGTTGTGGGCACAACACATTAGTTGAAGAGTCACTATTTGAACCAATCAACTCCTGCAAGCATCATATGAAACGATACAAGAACTCGTACCACCAAGTGAGCTACTCATGCCTTGTGTATGTTTCCCAAAGGTCATGCATTTCACTCCTCATAGCTATCTCTTTTTATGTGGGTATGAGACGGCTCATATGAACCATTAAAGTAAGATAACACACCCAACCACCCAAAAAAAAAAAAAAAAAAAATCTTTAAATCTTCGAAAAATCTAGGACCACACATTTTTGGGCCACAACTTTAATGGGTTAGGTTGTAAGTGATGGAGAAAAAATTGTAAATCTATGTGAAAGTAACAAATAGTCAGTCACATAAAATAGTTGTGAAATGTGTGGTTTTAGAATTTCTCTGAACCTTCACATTCCCTTTATAATAAAAAAAAAAAACCAAAATTATACCACACCACCACTCCACCAAGTAGCCTTACAAGTACTAAAAGTTACCAATCACACCTTTTTTTTTCTTTTTTTTTTATAATATATTAACCAATCACATTCTTTGTTACATAATTTGTAAATTTTATGTAATATAACTTGTAATATTTTTAGCATTTTCCATTTACCTTAATTAATTCCATTAAACTAAAATAAATGATGAAAGCTAGGAAAGAAGTCAAAGAATCCCAAAAAAAAAAAAAAATCGTCTCCCCCATCCTATGGCCAATCTCCGGCTCCCTAATCATAGTGACCACTGGAAGGAAGAAGCCAAAAAAAAAAAAAAAAAAAAATCTCACTAGAAAAAGAAACCAAATAGTTAATATTATGCATTTAAATCAATACCCACCTGGAAAACTTTCAGAATATGAAATACCCACTATGAATTATTTGGACTAGCTCAATTGTGACTATTGTTTGTTAATCAAACTCTCTTCTTTTTTGGGTTCCAGTTAACCTAATTAGTAAAGTTTCTAAGAATTGAATAAGAGATTTAGGATTCAATCCCTGCATACACCAAAAATTGATTAGTGTCTTTGTCTGATGACAAAAAACTATCATTAAAAGTGGAAACTACAAAATTAGTTTTGTCCTTCAGAAAATATCAATCATTTAGCAAAAATCATTTATCACAAACCTTATATCTGGAGGTTAATTTTTTAAAATGAATTAAAGTCACGTCCAAGTTAACTGAGTTAAATGCTCATATATTTAATTATTGATGGTTCTTCCTGAAAAAATCCAGACTCCAGAGCCAGCAAGTAGTGAGGAGCTTAATTCATGATCACAATGGACGTTGCATTAAGGACTTATGAGCAGTTATAGATGATCTTCAATTAGCTTTCTAGCCCATTTGTTAGTTGAACCTCTGCTAAACTTGTTATACACTTTTTGACTAATAGTACCAATCTATTAGGATCCTCCCCATATGAAATTGATTCATTTCGTGGTTCAGATTAACTATTATAAATAAGATAGTGAATCCAGTGTCATATCATTTAAGATTAACATCATTTAAAATTTTAAATGACGTGACATTCGGTACGGTTTTTTACCATTAAAAAAAAAAAAAAAAGACTATTACCATTTCAAGTGAAATGGAAAATGCATCTTGTCTGCTCATGATTTCTATTCCTCTATTGTTATAGATTGCAAATCTCTCATGAGCTTGATATATTATCTAGAGCTACTTCATTCCTACCATGAAGGAAATCAAACAACTGATTTCCTAGCAAAACTTGGTTACTCATAAGGCTTGTCTTTTGTTGTTCATTCTTCATAGCACTCCTCCAATACACAGCTAAGAACTTTCTAAGATTTTGATATGTCAAAATTCGTATTCAACCTGTTATGTAATATTTGTAACTACAACAAGTCTTTTGTTTAGTTTTTGGTTAAAATTTGATTCACTCCCTTGAGTTTTACTTTAATTCTCAAATTGTTTTCAAAATTTTAATTTTTATCAGTTTAGCCTCACTCAGACTCAGTCAAAATGAAGTCAATCTGGTTCTTCTGTGGAAATCTTGTCGTTCGATGAATATTATTTCTATTAAAAAAAAAAAAGTTGAAACTATTGTATTTGCTAAATGATTTGGATAGAAGAACCATATCTGCTTAATTTAACAAAGTGAAGGACTAAATTAACAAAAATCAAACATTAAGGATTAATTTGACAATTGACGTGAAAGTTAAGGGATTAAAGAATAATTCTAGAGTAATTCTAAGACGAAATAATTCTAGATATAAAGGTTCAACCACTAGTACTCATCATCATACACTGCACCTACATATGTAGGAACAAAGAAATGTAGGTAGTAAAGGAACATAATTTGACTTATGCAATCATGAGTTCCAATCAGCTCAATTATTAAAATCTTAACATTAAAAGAAAAGAAAAAAGAATAGCGTTTACTTGAATATTTATAGAACAATAGGATTTGATTTGTTACATCCCTCATCTGTAGGGTTTCAAATGTAATTTTTCCTTTTTATAATTGTGAATAATTTGCTGGTTATTTTTTCAATTTAGATCAGTTGTGGAATTCAAAATGCAATTAAGTTATCCACAAGTACGTAGAGCCACAGAGAAAGAGAGTTGGACAAGGACGCACCCCCTCTATTCATTCATATTTTGTGAGTGAATATTAAGAGTAATAAACTCTCACTTCCAATTAAGGGATAAACTCTAGCACACTTTTTAGACAATCAATTGATATTGATACCCCAGAAAAGATGAAATTTGTAGAAAAGATATTAAAAAAAAGAAAAAAAAAAAAAGAAAAGACAACACAAACACAAAACACAAAACAAAATAAAACAAAACAAAGCTTTTGTCCTAATCTCATAATCGCTTTTGTCCTAATCTCATAATCTGTTTGTTTTTGCTGCACAACTTCTGTTTCACTGTTAACATGAACATACTTGCTACCAAATCATACAATGCTTCATATACTTCATGCCAAAAAAGACTTTTTCCAGGTGTAATATCTACCTGCAGCCAAAGTCAAAATGACATTTTTTGGTGTTTTTAACAAAGACATCAAGGGTTCGAATCACTCTCTGCCACTTAAAATTTGTGTTGTGTGTGTGTATAAAACATGTGATTTTTCATGTCTTTGCTCAGTTTTCAATGTACCCTTTTGGTATGTGCGTGTGAGAATACCATAAGCTAGACTTCGTCACTGCATTTCATCAAATACCCATTGTATGTGAAGTTATCTGCATTGTAGTTACACTAAAATTTTGTATGAAATAGAACAATGGATTAACAATTGTGAAGAAGATAAGAGTTAAGATCTTGAACTTATGAATCTGGCAGCCTAAATGGATGTTGTTAGACTAATAAATTGGAAGAAGATTGGAGGGAACTGAAAGATAGGTAGTCTAGACTAAGTCATGCTAGAACAAACACTGTTGGCAGCCACAAGTGGAGAATCAGTAGTGACACCATAGTAAAGAAAATGCCTCAAGTAAAGCTAGAGGTTATTGCTTCCATAACTTTCATAATTAAATTGACAAGAAAAATAAATGACAAATTTTGTACTTGTCATTACAAAATGGTTGCATATTAAGGACAAAATCAACTGTTTAATGAATCTCCATCTACTAAATAAATAAGAGGGATACTTCATGATTAGTGGAGTTAAGCCATCAGATGGTAAATTTTGTACTTGTCATCACAAAAATATTGCATCACATGTTAACTAAATCAGCAACCCATTTGAATTTTGAAGGCCCTTGTGCTCTGGCAAGGCTGAGCTCTGACATTTCAATTGCCATCATCATCATCGTTGAAGGCTGAGCTCTGATCAGTACAATTGTCATCGTCATCAAACTGTGGTCTTGTGTTCAGGCCTAGCAAATAAATAAGAGGGATAGTTCATGATTAGTGGAGTTAAGCCATCAGCAACCCATTTGAATTTTGAAGGCCCTTGTGCTCTGGCAAGGCTGAGCTCCGATCATTACAATTGTCATCATCATCATTGTCGAAGGCTGAGCTCTGATCAGTACAATTGTCATCTTCATAAAACCGTGGTCTTGTGTTCAGGCCAACTAAATAAATAAGAGAGATACTTCATGATTAGTGGAGTTAAGCCATCAGATGGTAAATTGTATACTTGTCATTACAATAAAATATTGCATCACATATTAATTAAATCAGCAACTCATGTGAAGGCCCTTGTGCTCTAGCAAGGCTGAGCTCTGATCATTACAATTGTCATCATCATCTTTGTCATCAAACCATGGTCTTGTGTTCAGGCCTGTGAGTATACTCGGAATCTATATGCACAAAAGCTCTCGCAACTTCAGGGAGTTGCTCCAGCTTCTCTTGCAGTGTCTCACCAATGTCATGCGTTTTGCTCAGAACCATGTCTTGTGGCAAAACTATGTCAACCTCCGCAAAATAATGATCACAACCAAATGTGTATGCTCTTACTGTGTCAATTTTCTTGATATCTTCATGGTGGTTCCATATCAGATATGTCAGCTTTCTCAAAAATTCAGGTGGTGCTGTCCTTCCAATTAGGGCAAATAAATTCTCAAAGAACGTCTTCTTCCATGTATTCATTGTATATAATAGTATCTGCATCACAGGTTCAAGAAATCATTGTAATAAGATAAGAGGAAGGTTCAATTCCAAGGAGCCAAGAAGAATTCCATCCTCATGCCACTTATAGATCCATATCAAGGCATAGAATGGAAGTGGAATATCACTTGAGAGAGAGAGAGAGAGAGTGTGTGGAAATACCAATTTTTTTTTTATACAAAACACAGTAAGTGGTAATTGTGATGGTTTTAAGAAAGAAAAGATATTAAAAACCAGTGGAGTAGCTGAACCCAATTATCTACAGTACAGTAAAAAGTGGAGATGGGTCAGGTATTTGAAAAAAAACAAGTCAGTTGCATTGAACTCACTATAATAGCTCCAGTAGGATCAATCCACCAATAGTATCGACTGGCCAGGACGACTGTTGCCAAACTGATAAAATTGGTTTTAACATCAGAAAAATGATGTTCAGCATAGGCTCTAACAAATTTATCTTTAAACCTTCGACAATAGACCACGAGCATAAACTTCACCAAAGTTACAGATGTCATTATTCCAATTATCCATTTCTCCTTCTGAGGATCCTTTTCAGGCACAGACTGTAATCAGCACATGAAATGAAGACTATATTAATCACTGATATTGTAAATGAATACAATATAGAACTTTAGAACGATAAGTGTATCCAACAGCTCAGACTGCGATCTAACTAGGGCCTCATACATTTGGGTAGTACCTCAAAACCTATGCCAACCTTTTTGTAAAGTACCAATGACTAAGGAAACATTGGAGCTCTGAGTTCTGACAAGACATCAAGAAGGGTGCTAATCTTTAAAACCTTCTCAAATTCAACGGATAAAATGTGTCCTAGTCCTGTGCTCACCGCCGTCTATATCCTTAATTAACTTAGGTTGAAGCTAATATTATCAAAGTTGCATACCTTTGTAATAATTGTTGAGCCGCCTGCAACAGTACTTGTAATCCGAAAGATCCAAAAATAATGATTCCCTGCAAGTTCAATATATGATGCATTATAGCAAAAGTGTTAAAACAGAGTCTGGGCATATCTGATGCGATTATTAGCTTGCCCTGAGTCTATATCCCCAAAAATCATTGTCCCCTTGATCCTACATTCAAAAACTAGCCCAAAACCAATGCTATTTATTCCTAAGTGTAGATTGTTTGACCACTTTTCCAATTTATCACCCAAAAAAAAGAAAAAAAGCGTTATTCCAAAGTGTCTATTCCTAGCTTGATATGCAGAAGCAAAAAGCCAATGGTCCCCTGCATTTTGTCAATTAACAAGTTCTGCCAAAAACCTTTTTCTATTTTTTGCAAACTCAAAAGACTCTAAGCATAATATTTCCATAACAAAATGAGAGTCTAAAGCATGACCTGATGAAATCTTTAGGCAAGCATTTACATTAATTTCAAACTGCTTGTAATAGAATAAAAGTAAAACTGTACCCTAACACCATTAAATGTTTTTCCCTCTAGCATTTGTGGAATAAGATACAGTTGAGGCAACACCAGTAATGGTTGGAAATATTTATTTACCTCATTGATCACAATAAGGATTGCTGAAAGTGAAATGAAAAAAGGGAAACATGAAACCTATTAAACTGATTGCATGAAGGGAGAGGCTTAAATTCAAATATACATTAAGGTGTTTCCAAATGCAGCCTCACAATTGTTGGGTTGAATGACTTACCACTGGCTGCATCCGTTTCTTTCCAATTGGATACCGATGCTGGTTTGGGTTTTGCATAGCATGAGATGTAAACCACAATATAAATCCCCACAAGAGATCAAAGAGTGGAGCCAAGATTGAGGCAATAATTGCCAATGATTTGCTCTCAATAGAAGCAAAAACCTTTGCTGCAAAGAGCACGATGTTAGCTGTGTTTGTTATATAGATAGCCATCCTCACACTCTTCGCCAACTGCTTCATCTCATCCTGATAAAAAGTAAATAGATTAACAAAAAAACAAATAATCAGTTTCTGTTTTCCGAGACAGATTTTAGTTGAAAAGATTTTTGCTTTTTGTTTTTTTAGGGAGTGTTAGGAACCCATTGGTTCCTAAAAAGGATAAATGGGAATTGTATGGAAATGGATGGGGAATTGCATGGAATCTTATTCAAGGTAGTCACCCTCCAAAAAATTTATTAAGAGGGAAACAGAGAGAAAGTATTGCACAAAAGCCACAATTTGGTTTATTCATTTAGCGCCTAATTTTGAATTAAAATCATGTATTAATAGGATACTAACTCTAATCTAATTGGCCCATGTGGCTTAAGATGATTGGCTAACTATTTTAGCATATGTGTTCTTAGAACTAGTCATGTGTTAAGTGTGTTATATGTGCTTAATCCCTAACTAACTATTTGAAAAGATGAAATTACAACAATTATTAAAAGATTGCGAGAATCATATCGATATTCCTAATTCCTATAACATAATTTGGGGTTCCTAACATTTCTCTCTCCCTCAAAACACTTACTTAGAAAGTGGCGTTATTGAGTGGCATCTTCATGAGGGGGTGACCGGCCACTAAACCAATATTCCAAGGACATCTTGACCATCGTATTCACACATTGCTTCTTCTTATGTTGGCACCAAACATCATCTTGAACCCTTAGCTAATAGCTCATCTTCCAATATTCCAATGACATCTTGACCATCCTATTCACACATTGCTTCTTCTTAAGTTGGAACCAAACATCATCTTGAACCCTTAGCTCATCTTCCAATGATGAATTGCAACGTGTTCGCTTCCCATTCTCATCAATGTGAATAAGAGGATTTTCATAAACTAGCTTGAAATAAACCAGCAGTTCATGGCTTCATGCAAAGCCCACTGCATAATTAGATAATCAAGTAAAGATGTATCATTTTGAATGGAAATCAAATTTATTGCCATGTTTGCATCAAAGCTTCTGACTTCCTTGTTTAGTTTTCTGGAGTCATCCTTGACGTACAATGAGTTGTAGTAATTTGCTCCTACGAAGTCAAATGAACCCTTAACCTGATTTAATTCAAGATTGGTGAAGACTGGAATTCTTGAGCCTACGATTATTTTATTACATCAGGATAGTCTCCATAAATCTAGGAATCCACATGCCAACCAATTAGAAGTCCTTAGCTCGCTGAGTGGTGATTGCATCTTCAACCGTGAAGCACACATCTGCACATGTATACAAACTTCCTGCAATAACAATCTGTGAAACTTACATACTGCAACAGCGCTCGGACACCCCAAGACAGTTCTAGGAAGCAATCAGGAGTTACTGGATATAAATCCTAGACCACCATGCTGACAGTCAATAGTGTGCCACCAACGTGCATGTCTGTTTGGTCCATGTCTTCATCCTAAATGACATGAGTATCCCCATTAGTTGAAGCATGAGTTTGGCTAACATCAATGACCAGTCAAGCAGTGTGTTGTTCAGTGGTAGCCTCTCCATTGGTGCATTAAGGATCGGTGTTTGAAACCAATCTTGTAGACTACATTAAACTCCATCCAATTGGTGCAGAATCCCAATGCCTTCAGTGGTAGCCTCTCCATTGGTGTATTAAGGACCGATGTTCAAAACCAATTTTGTAGGCTACATAAAACTCCATCCAATTGATGCAAAATCCCAATGCCTCCGCTTCTTGAATCCATTTCTACACCTTTCCCTCCATGTGATAAGAGGAATCGAAAATCCAGGATTTGAATTGATGTCCTTTCATTGAGTGTTCCTAAATTGCATTGATTTATCCTAAGGATTTCATTTCAATTGGAATTTGGTTATTCACCATGTAAGAGGATCCCCCTAAGGATCCATGTCTGAATGGTTAAAGCGCCCAACTCATAATTGGCAAGATAGTTACCACCTATCATACGGCTTTCTAACTTCACTTCTTTTTTTGGTCGTTCCATTCTGTTGATCGAAGGTAGTATAAGAGATCTGCAACCCCCTGAAATGAATTACATCCATGTGATAAAAGGACGGCTTGAAATGTGGTAAGAGTATTGTCAAGAGTAAAGAAATCATAGACTTGAGAAGCCACATAAAAGAATCTCAACCTTTGATTTTGGTAACTCCGTGTAACTTTGATGCAATGCAACGGATTCAATCATATCAAGATCGATGGCTTTGATGGCACTTGTTAGGAAATTAGTGGTTCCTAACGGGGATGAATGGAAATTGTGTGGAATTTGAATGTATTCAAGGTAGTCAATCTACAAAGAATTATTAAGAGAGAAAAAAAAACACCACGCAACAAATTGATTAATTGACTTAATACTTAATTGAGAATTAAAATTATGTGTTTATAGGAGGCTAACTCTAAATTAATTGACTCACATGGCTCAAGATGATTGGCTAACTATTTTAGTATGTGCTCTAAGAATTAGCCATATGTTAAATGTGTTACATGTGCTTAATTCCTAACTAACTAACCAATTGAAATGATGGAATTTCAACAATTATTAGAAGATTACAAGAATTATGTCTGTATGCCCATATAGCATAATTTGGGTTCCTAGTAGAGGCAGGTTGGGGGGGGGGGTGGGGCCGCGGGCATATAAGGGGAGCTTGAAACTTTTATTAAACAGGTTCACAAGGAAACAAACGTGTCATAGAGGAAGAAATATGATCACAAATACTAGTCATTCAATTTATTTCTATAATCAAACTCAGAAATTTCCTTCTTGTTCTGTTCCAAAATTTTCCATCTAACACCACTATAATGCACATACATTTAAAATCATCAAGCTGGGGTGGAAATACAATTAAAACAAAACCTATAAAATCTCACAAGAAGTATATGAAAGTTTTTTAGTTTTTGGGGGCTACGAGTGCAGAAAACCAACCTCTGTTAGATTTCCAGGGGCACAACCTGTTTCAATCATGGTCTCCATCTCAGTAAACCCTTCAATTAGCCTTTTTTGTTTCTTGTAGTAATCATTGACCTTGCATCGTTTCCCTACAGCCAAAGAGTACAACTTTCACATTTCATTCATCACTATAATAATGGACAAGGAGGTGAATGAAAGCATCCAAAGTCATCAACTATTCATGTTTCATTTTCCAAAAGGACATCGGGTATGTTAAAGAATAATAAAACATTGATACATTATAACTCTAAAACAACTGAAAACGAAAGGAAGTATGTGAGGTACCTAGCCAAAACTCCAACAGGAACTTCAAAGCTGTCAGGTTATCTAAAGTTATTCACTAAAGCCTTCTGACTCCATCATTCAGAAACATTGCCAATTTTGTTGTATCCGTGCATTCATATTACATACATAAGGATTTGTGATTGTGAAGAGGGCTTACTTGGGGTACGAAGAAAGCGTAGAATGAAGGAGCCATGTTCAGCATCCCTTCTTTCAGGCAATTTAGGGAACCCTTCCAGATTTATCCTCCATGACATGTCCTCCTTCTCCACGGCTGATGACAGAAGAGGCTCTGTTTTGCTTTCAATGTTTGCCTCCACCATTATGCTTCTCACGTCTGTTGGCAAAAGAGGCTCCATTTTGCTCTCAATGTCTGCCTCCACAATGCCCTCCTTCATGTCTTGAGGCAAAAGAGGCTCTGTTTTGCTCTCAATGTCTGCCTCCACTATGCCTTTCACGTCTTGTGGCAAAACACACAGAAATAAACACCTGCCTATCAATAATATTAGACGTACATAAAATTTGTGAATTGGGCTTACTTGGGGTACGAAGAGGATGGCGCAGAGTGAAGGAGATATGTTCACCATCCCTTCTTTCAGGAAATGCAGGGAACTCTTGCAGATTTGTCCTCCATGTATTAGAAGACATGTCCTGTTTCTCCACTTCTAGTGATAATAGAGGCTTCATTTTGCTGTCAATGTTTTCCTCCACCGCGCCTTTCACGTCTGGTGGCAAAAGAGGCTTCGCTTTGCTCTCAAAGTTAGCCTCTCTCTCTCTCCTCCTTGACATGGACAACGACATGTCCATTTTCTTTATAACTGTGTCCTTTATCTTCATAACTGGGAACAAAGGAAGCTCCATTTTGCTCCCATTGTTTCGCTCTATCTCTCCCTTACATGGCGCAGACGAATTCTCCACCTCTGGTGGCAAAAGAGGCTCCGTTTTGCTCTCAGAGTTTGCCCCTCTCTCTCTCCTCCTTGACATAGACGACGACATGTCCTTTTTCTCCACGTCTAGGGACAAAGATGCCTCCATTTTGCTCCCATTGTTTCCCCCTATCTCTCCCTTCCATGGCGCAGACGAATTCTCCACCTCTGGTAGCAAAAGAGGTTCCATTTCTCTCTCTCTCTCTCTCTCTCTCAGAAAGACACAAAAAGAATAAAAAGCAGATTGCTGAGGTTTTGGGGTTTGATTGCTACTACTCTTCTAGTGAGAATGAGACTGTTGGCTCTTTTATATGTAAAGAAGATGAGACTGATGAGTGAAGATGTGAAGCTTCGTTGCAAACTGAATGTCGGCAAAAAGGTTTTGTCTTCGTTTTGCACGCGGAAGGAAGGACCACGTAACTGTGTAATGCAGCTCGTTAATAACGTAAGGAAAATTGAATACAAATCCACATTTTTTGTTGCATATATCGTGATAATTTTTTTTTTTTTTTTTTGAAAAATGGACTAAGGTTTCTAAAACAAAAGGAAATATATATATATATATATATATATATATATATATGATTTTTCTTAACTTAAAATCTGAGGTGCTTGGGAGCTAAGAGAGAACGGTTCGAGTTGTGAAATTAGCAGTATATTATACTACTCCAGCTTGAAATTTTCATAATTGTTGAAAGATCTTAAATTCAAATAAATAAAATTGTCTTCACAAACCGCTGATCTCATGAGATGTTACATTGCATAAAAGGAAAATCAATAATCGTTAATTCATCTTAATTATCTTTTTAAATAAAATTAACTATTAAAAAATAGTACAATATTTTTTAGGAATTCAAAACATAAGTTATTAGCAAAAATATTCATTTTGTAATAAAATTTATTTATAACATTTTTTTTATCATTAAAAAATATTTACAATTTGAAAATTATTCTTTTAGTTTTAAACAAATTTTCTCAAACCCAAGTTTTTTTGCCCTACGGTCCAAAAGATGGCTTATGATGATTGCAACTCTTTCTATTTTTTATAGAAAAATTAAGGCCCCGTTTGGTTTAGAGCTAACTCATTCTCAGTTCTCTATTTTCAATTCTCATCACTCAAACCCAAAACTCAAAACTCAATTCTCAAAACCCATTTTCACTCAAAATTTACAAAATAACGTTTGGACTCAGTTCTCAGTTACCTATTTCTACCACTTTTCCCCAAACCCATGGGCCCCACCACTGACACTACCCATGGTGCGTCTGTTGCTACCCGCGTCTCGTTATTAATGAAAAACCCACTTTTTTTTTTCTCAGTTCTGCTTTACTTCTCCCACTTCTTCTTCTTTACTTCTCTAGACTGAAAGAGTCACCGTGTTTTGCCTCTTGCCTCTCACCTCCCACATCAACGCACGCTGACATCAAAACAGGTATTTTCTCTAATGCTCTTCACTCCGTCTCTCTGTCTCCCCTACTCTATTTCGATCCGTTTTTTCGTCTCTTGCTTTTGTCAATTTTTGAGAGACTGTTTTTGTGTAAAGACAAGAGTAGTGATTTCAGTGCCAAAGTTTCATCTTCCAAATTAGCCGTGAGGAGCAACCCAGCTTTTAGGCGCCCTTTGGTGTATGTTTGCTCTTTTACTTGTTATTTTCTTAGCTGGTAATATTGTTATCGTGAGTTTTTTGTGCATTTCTTTGTGGTGATTATGATTTGAAACTTTTATTATGGTAATGATCTGATTTACAATCATCTTGTGCATATTTTGCAATTTGGCAGTCACCCATTTTTTTTCAATTCATTTTTTCAAGGGGAAATGAGTTGGGATCTTTGATTTACTATTAGAACAAAAGAGGGTTCTTTGTTATTCTCCTGAAAGGTGACATTTTTTAGACATACTAAGAGTGACAATCCCCATCTGTTTGTTTAATGTCTCAAACTTTGAATGTGCACTCTATTTGTGGACTGGTTGCTCTTTTGGTTCAAAAAATTTATAAATATTGATTTCCTTTCAAGTTCTGAGAGAATTGTGAATGGTTACCTACTTACGATGCATAATATGTACCATTCAAAATGCATCATTTGTAAGGCTTAATTCTATATGCGCTCATGGTTCTTGATTACTGATATCATCCAAATATTCATACTCAGCGTTACATAATATTTTGACATTATTTTGACATTAATTCTATATTATGTTCTTTAGTTTTTGAAATCTTAGATTGCTATAATTTTTTTTTTTTTTGATGGATCTTCTATCAAATTTTGGGTAGTATAACATGTAATAAAAATGCATGTAATAACATGTAATAAAAATTCTTGTGGAGAAAAGGAGTGAGAAGGAAAGTAATAGTTCACTAAACAAGGTATATATCATAAGGTGTGATAGTGTAATCCAAATTTCTACCCAAAAAAAAAAATAGTGTAATCCAAACAACTGAAAATGCATTTTTATTACATGTTATACTACCCAAAATTATGGTAGTGGGTATTGCATTGTTCTATTATATGCAATGTGAGTTGGATGGATCTTCTATCAAATGTCTATGCATTGTTTTGTGATATGCATTTCATTTCAGTAATAGCTTGTAAGAGTTAAATTTGATTTGGCATATAATGAGATCAATGTATCCTTTAACAAGCTTGTTTTTTTTGTCCAAAGGAATTTTGAGAGGTGAGGAGGAGGATGGAGTGGTGATTTTGGATGTACATTGTCTTTTGGATTCATAAGAAAAAGATTGGAGAGTGTATTGGTATCTTAGGTTGAATCAAGTTAGGAGTGGATATACATTGTCTTTTGGATATACATTGTCTTTATTAACATATTTTGTCTTCCTTAAGCCCAAACTCCCATTCTCTTTTGATTTACATAAACTACTTGGGGAACCTATTACTGTGGATTTGGATTGCTTTACTCATGCTTATATAGAATGTTTCAAGTATTCTTGTATTCGTGATTGATATGGAGGCAGGTTCTTACCAACGTTGGAAACAAGTAATTATTACTCCAGTACCAGTGGACATCTTTATGACCTAGACCATTACACCCTTAGGACATCCCTGAAACGTCATACTTTTGGTAGGAGGTTTTATGGCTATCGCTACTGGTCACCAGTAAGTACCACATCCAAAATTAGTAAAACATTGATTATGTGCATTAAGTCGCCAATTTGTTGAAATGCTATTTAATTGCTTTATTTGATTGTACAGGGTGATGACCGTGCAAAAGTTCTTCAAATAGTTGGACACCAACACTAGCACTCGTGGTGCAGCAACAACACCTATTGTTTTAGCAAAATTCCAAAGATTGGAGCACGAGGTGGAACTTGCTAATGAAGAGTTGAAGCAAGCACGTGCAATGGGAGAAGCTGCAAAATGAAAGGTTGAAAGAGCCAAGGTTACGCGCAGGATTTCCAAAGAGAAAGCAGAGAAGTTCAAGATAGCTCTAGCAATATCATGGATGATGTTTGGAGTACTGCTTATTTTTTATACTAGGTTTGAGGATGTTAGAAGTAGGCAAATGTATTTGCCTAGATGAGTTGGTTATGTGCATAATAAGCTAGAATTGTATTGTGAAAATTGGAGATCATTTGTATTGTAATGGGACAACTTCATGTACCAATTTTTGTATTGTAAGTATAAACATTTATGGTATGTATGACATTGTACTTTTATAAATCTTCCTACCAAGTTTTTCCTATGCTCAATTATTTTACCCCATGCCATGGAAGTCTCACAATGCTTTTATCCATTGATTTATATATATATATATATATATATATATATATATCCTTCTTTTGTATTTTGGATGCATTTAGCTATAGTTTTAGTGCTTTTGATTGGATAATTGAGAATAGATGGTAGTTGATATAAGTGGTAGCAAACTTCAGTTTTTCACTTTAATTGATGTGAGTCAGGGAAGAACATTGGCAACATCCTTGCCTGTAAGGCAGGAAGATTAAGAGAAATTATTTAGTGGGACTAGTAGAAGCTTAGGGGATGGGAAGGATTCAAATTATTTTATTATGTGCATTATCCATTCATCTTAGATGCACTCATGCACAAATTTAAATATAAATTATTTTGTGTCATCTTTTGTGTCCTTGAATATAAATAAATTTGTTTATAAAAAAATTAACATGATATTCATTGACCCTATAGCTTATAGTTGAGATTCTTGAAATCCAGCTTTTCCAAAATATTGTGAAAAGGAAGTACATACAATTGCATGTAAGCATGTTTACCTGTACTTACATTACCAATAGGTATTAGATACACCTATTTTTACATTGCTAAAAGGAATTACATCGGAAATGTCAATGGGTTATTGACATTAAGCCATAACATGTAACCACTGTTCATAGTTAATGTAAATTTACAAAAAGATGCATCATAATATCTAAAAGAATACATCATGTATCTAAGGGACTTCTAGTCATAGTACCTAACTTTATACAAAAGTCGCCACAAAAAGTTATAGGCAAAGGTAATAACTCTATACAACAAGTCCCAACAAAAAGCGGTGAATCTATATACGTGCCCACCATCAACCCTGTCATCGTGCGTACTCCTCCCACATGCAAGCAGTCACATCATCCCTAAACTCACCCATTGCCCTCTTCGCCGCATCAGACATCTCCCTCACATGCCTCCTTTCAGCACTTGCACTTGACTCAGGAGAATTCCCATTGTTCCTAGCTTGTACATCATCTCTATTAATGTCAAGGTTCTCCCATGAGTTAAACATTTCATCTCTACGATTATTGATACGTATAAAATTGTGCAATGCACAACAAGCAGAAACAACCAAACATTTCCAAGATTCCTTATAGTTTGCCATACAACTCAAAATGGGAAAGCGAGCCTTAAGGACTCCAAAGCTCCTCTCAATTACCATGCGCAATGAAGAGTGTCTATAGTTAAACAACTCTTTCCCTGATGCCGGTTGCCTATGGCTCCTCCTAAATTCCTGAGCATGATATCGGGTGGTCTTGTGTGGTGGAAGAAACAATGCACCAATGGGGTACCCCAAATCAACCAAGTAATAGGACCCTACAAGAATAGCATATCTCAATTAGTAATAGGTGCATGTTTTATATATATATATATACAAGAATTACTAAATGGCATTAGCATTACATTCAAAACCAACACATAATATTTGATTTTAATGAGACAATAGCAACAACATTTAAAACCATCACATAATATTAGGACATTAAGACAGAACCGATCAAACCACAGTTTAAAAAAGTGAAGCAACAAATAAATCCTTATATCAGTAATCAACCTATATATGCGTAATTGTATGAAAACTTTACTTCCTATGGCAAAACAAGGCTAGTTAACATCACTTCTTTTGCAGAAAAATAGGGAACAAATAACGTGACAATAAACTAGACCGGAATAGAGTGCAGTATTGTACCAATTCTCATTATCAAATATCTATGAAAGTTCTAGCTTTTACTAAAACTGCAGAAACTAAAGCAACACCCTACGGAACTTGCGGGACAGAAAAATACCATTCCTCTAATCCTAATAACTTCAATCAGTGATGGGAATTACAGCTTTGCTCCTTCAAGTGCAAACAGCCAAACAAACATTCTAGTAGCACACATTGTGGTAATTTCTACAAAAATCCAATATACTAACATGGAATCACATCAGGGAGAAATGATTTCGTCAATTCATATTTTTCCCATAATATTCTAATGTATAATATTTTAAATTAAGAAATTATATGATTGACTAATTTGATAACAATTGTTAACCTTTTTTTTATATATAATTACTCACATAGAATTTTAACAATTGTAAACATCATATTAATTTTTGTATAATCATATAATCTTCTTATTATTAATTATAATTTTCTTCTTAAGATAATTAGATTATATTTTTCAATTAATTTTTATTTTCTATCCCTTTTTATTACTTAATTTAGCATTATTGTTGCTGCGCTCTAGTTGAGTCACATCAGAAGTGATGTCATTATGTTTTTTCTTTTTTCTTTTTTCTATATTTTTCTAACATTTATTCATATAAGGTAAATTAAGAACTCCTTTATTTAACAATCAAAATATCATATTTTTCTTATTTTTAACTCTTATTATTATTATTAGTTTCTCAACTTATTGTTACACTTCCTTCAACCTTTCTCTCTCACTTTTACCTTTTCATCTCCCTACTACTGTCTACCATAATTCATATGTGGTATAATATATAATTTAGTCTTTAAAATTTATTGAAGATAATTTATTCTCCTTAAAAATTGAATTATTTATAAAAGTATTTTCCAATTTATTCTTTAAAATTTTTCATTCCCTTAAAGAGATTGTAATGGTAATTAAAATTCATCATAAATTTACAGTTGATATTACTCAAATAATTGATAGATACATTCAAACACATAGTCATGTAGATTGTATTTTAATATAAACTCAAATTATCACTTCCAAAATATCTAAGAATTAACTCAAACCAAAACAATAACATGGAGAGAGAGAGAGAGAGTACATGTGATGAGGAACTCAAAAAACACACCACAAAAATGTATTAACCCAATGTGTAGATACAAAAAATACAAAAATACATCAATCTAAAATAGAGTTGTAGAATAGAATAAATAAGAGAGAGAGAGAGAGAGAGAGAGAGAGAGAGAGAGAGAATATTCACCTTTTTTGGGAGAGAATGTGAGAAAATAGTAAATTTATATAAAAGAAGATGAGTAAAAAAATACTCAAAAGAAAATGTATAGTTGTTGTTGAGGCCCATTTTAGCAAAGAAAGAAGAAAATGGCCAATGGCAAGAAAAAGTCCAACAATATGATAAAGAGTGAAGAAAGAAAAATTAGCAAAGTGAGAAAAAAAAAAAACCATTAAGCCCGAGTGGCAGAAATAATGGTCCACAGGCCTATAAAATAATAGAAAAGGCCCCAAAGAAAGCAAACGGGCCTAAGGGAGCCTAGAGAAGGAAGTAGTAAGCCTATGAGAATTATAAGAAATGAAAAACAAGCAAAATGGGTCGGAGGAGCCCAAAGAAATGAATTAGTAAATGGGGTTGATGTAAAGGCCAACAAACCCCTGAAAGTAAAGGATATGGTAATTGGGTCAGGGAAGCCGAAAAGATATAGCAAAAGCCCATGGAAATGTAAGAATGGAATGGGTCAAGGATGTCCAAAGGAATGAAGCGAGTTGAGAATACCCAAAGGAATGAAGCGAGTTGAGAATACCCAAAGGAATGATATGGGTTAAGGGAGCCCAAGATGGCATGACGATTAACCCAGTAGAAATACTGGGTAACGTGAATTGAACAAATGAAAAGTACATGACATGCCCAAAGGAGGCGCAGCAAGTACAAGTCAACTGGTAACATGGCAGAAACAATGGAGTGGCGTGGTGGGAATACTAGTCAGCCCATAAACCAGCAATGAAGAGAAACAAGGGTCGAATTGAAGAAGAAAGGGCCCTTGCCCAAGCAAGACCCAGCCTAGAAAGGAAATGAAATGCAAAGGATAAAGACCCAGACTCACTCACACCACAAAAGGTTAAAAATAAGCCGCAAAAACACAGTAAGACCAGACAAACTCATAGGCAATGGCAAACACATGAACGGCAGACAAACCATGGACTCACATGAGAGTGGAGCACGAATAAGATTCGGGCACCACCCACTTGAACCCAACCTATACAAGCATAGTGGGCCATGAGCCAGAGGTAAAAGAGGGTATGGTTTAGTGGTGGGGAGAAAGGGGAAGTCTATTCTAGGATTCCCACTCAAGTTCTTTTGGGGGAAATGTTTTGCTGGAATGACATACCACCCAAAAAAGAGAAAAATGAGCTGAAATCACTAGGTGCATGCCATAGGAGTTAGTAAGAGAGAATACCCAACCTTTATTTGAATGAGATGCTACAGAAAGTAAGAAAACAAAACAAAACAAAACTCTTTTGTCTGGGTATAGCGGCCAGCACAAGGTAGTGGTGATGGCTGAGCAGTTGACAGACCAGTACCGTCTGGAAAGGGCACCCACACTAGGCCAAAAGTAGTTGAGGGGTAAAACAGTAAAACTCTTCATGGTAGGCAATATAAAAAGGCCTTAACTGTGTACAGTAAAAAACAACAAGAATAACGAGAAGCAAGCAGAGAGTAAGGAAAATAACAAGAAAGAAAAATAAAGAAGAAGAGAGGGAATATAGGAATAAGAAAGGAAATGGAGAAAAACAGAATGGATAAAAAGGGAAGTGAGGAAGCAAGAGTGTGATAGGGCATGCACCAATACGCTACTCTCTTCTCTCCCTCTCAATAGCCTACCCCTCTAGCAAGATTAAAGGATTTGAGGATAAGCCATTTAAGCCCATTCTTTCAAAGTAGGCAATTTCCATGGTAGGATTTCCCTGTGAGATTCTCACATTGGAGAGTAGTTCCCTTCCTAGACTTAAATCTGCTAAGAAACCAAGCACAGTAAACTAAAACCCCTTTTTCTCTTTATTAATTGATCAAGCATTGACATTATTCCTTCTTTTCTTTTATTATTGTCACTAACCTATTTCTGTCATACTCATATCGTTGTGTTTTCCCTTACTAAGAAAGTGGTTTAATTATTGTCTTTGGTTGGCAGCAAATATATTCTTCTTATTTTATTATATTATGCCCTCTTACTATAACATTTTTGAGACAGCATCTTCTGCCGTGGGCACGTAACCAAGATCTTAGCAAAAGGGTCCTAGCTTGCGCACAAGTTGACTTAAGGTGAGTTTCAATCAAGGCAGTCCCGACTCTTCTACCCCAGAACTATTGGGCCACAACGCAGCAGGACATAGTCCAGCTTAGAAGTACAAAAAGGCCCACCACAATTGTAAACAAGAAAATTATCCAAGCCATGCTACATAGTAAAATAACATTATATCATTAAATACTATATAATGTCGTAGGATAACATCTATCAATAAAATTAAAATAAATAAATAAAGAAAAGAAAAAATATTAAAAATTAAAGTACAATCAAATTGCATCCATCACATCTATCTAAAGTAGTGTTCAACACAAATATTAGCCAACCTAAAATAGATATGCAAGAGAGAATAATAATTTTTTATAGTAAGAGAGAGGGAGAGAATATTCACATTTTTTTGGTGCCAAATATGGATTGAATGGAAGAGAGAACAACAAAATTTTATAGTAAAAAAAATGGAAGAAGAAGAGTAAAAATAAAAGGAAGATGAAGAGGTGGAAGAATGGTAATGTTAATGTATAAAGTAGAAGGGAGATAAAAAGGTAAAAGTGATGAGAAAAAGTTGTAGGAAGTGTAATTGTAAGGTGAGAAATTAAAAAATAGAAGAATAGTTAAAGAGGTGAGAGAAAAATATTGGAAATAGATGGATGATGGAACTCAACTAGAGCATAGCAACAATAAATGGTATTCTTTACCTTTTAGATATATATAAATTGTGAAATCGTTTCACAATTTTACAATTATAATTGAAATAATGTATTTAAAACACGATTTTAATTGAGTATTCCATACAGACATTGTAACTATACTATTACTATTCAATAACATAATATGCATTTTCTATATTAAACACACCTCAATGTATTTGAATTTTTTTTTTAAATTCTTTAAAAGTTTTAATTTTTCAATTTATACTATGAAACATAATATATTTTATAGTGAATAATAATAATAATAATAATAATAATAATAATGAGATATGTATAAAAACACAATATGATAAAAGGTTAAAAATTGGCAGATCAGGCTGTTTTTTTGGAGATAATATCTCATATTCTTTACCGACTTTTACACTTTTATCCCACTTTTACTATTTTTTAGTCGTAACTTTTTAGTCTATAAATTATAAAACTAAGATGTATCACATTAGATTCCCCAATTAGACTAATCTAAATTTAATTTAATTGTTCCTAAAAAAAAAACATTGTTTGTATTTTATTGGTCATGTTAGTTTGAATTTAATTGAATAACCTAATGTATTACACTTAAGGTAATTTACTTAAGGTTTTCACTTTCTTAAAAGTATTACAATCCCCTTCCACTTTGTAGTCATCCACAAGTCTCTCCTCATCACCTAATCCCATTTTTATTAGCTTCTCCCTCTTTCTTAGTAAAGAGTTTTCTTATTTAAAGTTAACTAAATATCGAGAGATACTATCTTCTTCTTCTTCTTTTTCATTGCTCTTTTAGTCTAATTTCTATTACTTATCTTATGATTTATGATTTTCTTCTTTAGTTCAATTTCTATTTAGGTAAGAGGTGCCAAAGTGATTTTAAATTTATATCTGACCATAGTAGTCTAATTTGGTTGAATTTAAATTCTATTAATTTATGGTTGTATAAAGTGATATTTTATATTTAATTTCTATGAATATTATTTACTTGTTAAAAAACCCATGAGTTGCACAGTTTTAATCATAGACTTATAAAATATTAATTTTATTTGATAAAAATAATTATTTGAAAGATCAATTATATAAATCTTTGTGATTTTATGTTTGTTAATTAAATTGTAGGAACTTTTTGAGTTTTTGTTTGTTTTAAGAAAATATTAATTACACATTGAATTATCTAAGGTATATAAAATGTGTAATATGTAAACTTTGCTATATAAAAACATAAAATAATAATAAATAATCAAAAGACCAAAAGATTGTCCAAGTCTTGATAATAGATAAGATAATGGATAATTTCATCTGATTCAATTTTTTATATTCATTTGACTTTCTTCTAAAGAAATTTTTAAACATTATTCATGATAATATATGTTCATAAATTTTACTTTAAATCATAAACAAAGACGTAAAACTTTCACGATTTTGATCATGAAATTAGGTCAAGAAATTATAGAATATGTAATTCATTTGGGGAGATATAACTAAAATAAAAAGCATAATTATATAATTTTATAGTTCCAATATGATACTAACTTTTATAATTCCAATCTAATATACCGATTGCTTCACAATAACATTTGTAATTACTTGTAACAAAATATTTGCATATTGTAAGAGAAACACTCTTGAAGATTTGTGTTTAGTATTATATGATTCTTATCTTACTAATTAAATTTACCAAAATGAAAAGCTCAACACATAATTTACGAACTCCATACATAAACACAAATAAAATGTAAAACTCTCCATATACAATTTTATCAACTCCATCACTCAAATTCCTTACACATTATGCAACCCAAGTCTCCATAATTAAGAAACTAAAATAATTAAAAAAAATTGTGAGAAATCATTAAAAAAATATGGCCTAACTCTGATTAACACAAAATAAAGAGAGGGGCAGAGGAAGAGAGAGAGAGATGGCTCACAATTATTTCTCTATTGCCGATGAAAGAAGTGACTCACAAAATGGTATCTCAAATATAAAACTAAATTTGAAATAAATATTATCATTTAGTTATTTGAAATATTGAATTATATTTGATTTGACTATGATATTTGAGTTATAATTTGAAATACGTGTGAAGCGGTGTGATGATGATATGCACATTGCACATGAGATACAAACAAGATTAAATAAGAGTTGCAAAATGAAGTTTCTACCATATTAAAGCACTATTATGGGATGTAATGGAATTAGGCACTCTTACCTACTTGGTGTGTAATCTTATGATCAATATATAAAATTATAAATAAATAAAACTCCCTTTGCACCCAATTTGTTTTTTAATATGGTAATATTTTCAAATTTACTAATTTAGCCCAATCCCAAGTAAATATATAGAGTATTATTTAATCCCACAAAATCATGCAAAAAAGATATTTTGCGTGTCCGTTTGTTAGTTATGGAAGTTACATGATATGTGACAATATTCCATACAGTTCCCGCCGGATACGTTTGAAATGGTAAGACGAAGCTTCGTGTTTTTCTCAAAAAGAAAAAAAGACGAAGCTTCGTGAGATTTCAACGTGGATGCTTATACTCGATGATTAATAAGAGTCGGCACATGCATGAACATTGAAACTTACCAATGAAGTTTGTCGATAATCCTTATTATAAAAAATAAAAATGTTCCCTTTTATCCATCATAATCTTCATTAAAAAAAAAAAAAAAAACTTTCCTTCTTATGAATTTTATTTACGTAATTATTTTTTTTCTTTGTACCATAACTAAAAGAGTAATAGACTATAATTTTTTATGACAAACTTCAATTGAAAAAGGAAAAGAAAATCTTTCCTATTAGTTCAAAACCTATATATATATATATATATATATATATATATATATATATATAAAAAGTTGAAGAAAAAAGAAAAAAGAAGTAATAGTTTTAATAATTAAAAAAAGGGGAAAAAACTTTTATAACCTTTTAAGAATTTTTTTTAAAAAAAGCTCAAATTCTTGATGGAATAATCTATTCTTCTTCCCGAAATTTGTGTATAGATAATATAACATAAGGACAACTAAATTATAAACCCCAAATTTTTTATTGTTTTTAAGTTAAACTTTGAAGTTTAGGTGTATATGTTCATAATTTTATAAATTTTACAATCTGACCATTTAATGAGTATTAACCAAAATATCATACTTCACATAATTAGTTGTAATTTAAGAGTTGTTATTAAGTACTAAAAATATTTTCATGGAATGGCAAAAGAAACTTTGACTAAAAAATAAAAGAAAATGGCTAATTCATGTATTAAAAATCCTTAAAGACATATGCAATAATTCAATATGCATGTGGTTGCTTTCGCATATGGCCTCTTAAAAAGTAAAATATGACACCAAAACACATCCTAACCCCTACTATACGTACCCACCAACCTTCAGAAATTAACTTGTGCTGCTGATATTCATATCCACAATGCGCGCAATTAGGACTTAAAAGTTGAAGGAGTGGCAAATATATCTATATATCTATATATATATATATATATATATACCCGGGAACTTTAATGCTTTATCAACTTGTACTGTGCGGAGAAATTTCCTTCTACCTTCCTTACTTTGGCACTTTCTAGTAGGGAAAACAATTCAGACACCAAACTTGGAGATAAGAATATCGTTCATGTAATGTCAGCATTTGAGGATAAGAATCGTAAGATTTTTGTCATCTTCCTCCTAAAATTTCATTGTATTAGCATTAGTATGGATAGTGTTAAAAAAACCATAATGCTATTTTTAGCACCACTAATATAAAAAAGCATGTTGCAATTATGAAGGGAATGCTAAAAAATTTGGCTGTGTATAGCCAAAGATGGCTATGCATGATAGCTAAGATGGTAAAATAAAAATTATTAAAAGTTATATTAAGAGGGTTCGAAAATTTAGTTATTATTTTTTTAACTGTAAAAAATACCCGTAATTTAATTAATCAAAATGGGATTAAAATAATAAATTCTTTCTTAAATAAATTCTTAGCCAGATTGAAACACTAGTTCTACTTCTACATTGAAATACTATCTCTCACGTTCTTTTTTAAAAAAACTACCCAAGCCACCCAAAAGAAAAAAACACTCCCAATACACCAAAACACTCCCCAAGTTCGTATAAAAAAATAAAAATAAAAAAACTCTCCACGTAACGCTTTATCAATTATCTACCCAGTAACTTCTCACAAATACAAACTCTTCCCAATAGGCTTATATATATATATATATATATATCTATACTATTATTTAAAGGACTTCTACTATTGGGATTCCGTAATTTTAATGTCCAACATACTCTCAAATTGACGAGTGTGTAAAGTTTAAATAATATATAGGATTTGACATGTAAAATTAATAATTTAAAAACTCCTAAATTTTAGCAATATATATATATATATATATATATATATATATATATATATAAATTTACAAACTATATGCTCCTTGAATAACTGACTCCCACTCTTCAAACACCATACACAACCATCCGTCCATCCCACTAACTTCCCACTAAATCAAAATCTCCTAGGATCAGTTACTACTTTTATATCTCTATCTCCCCCACTTTTACATGCTCTTCTACTCATTTTTCAATTCCAAATAATCCCATTCCACTCCTATTTTAGATTTAGTTTTCACCTTGCACATGTTACTCCATTACTCTAGAGAAAAATTAGAATGAATTATAGGGCTGGTGACTCACCAATCTATCCTTCCATCAAACAATTTTAAAGAATTTTCTTCAACTCTTGCCTTTTCAACCAGAGCCCACGATGATGGTGAGCAATTCCTAAGATCCCCTGAATTGCACATTTCCCATTGTTTGGATTTTTCCTAAGTTACTTTCATCAATTCAACTACATTTATAAATGAAAACTAAATCTTTGAAAATATGCAACAGGAATCGACGGAGAAATGCATACAAAGGTTAGTAATGCAGAACTTGATTTAACTATTACGTATTTGTTTTTATGTTGATGTGTTATCGGTTATTTTCCATGTAGCGTTTTCAAATTGAATAGAAATGATCCGCTCTTAAGGAAAAATGCCAGAAATTATGACACTATTTCAACAAAAGAGAAATTCATTCGTGCTAAGATATTCCTCTAACAAATTTAGTTTCTAGCCTTGGGTACATGCCAATAAAAAATGGCACATAAAGTCACAGTCTCATGTAAAGATGAATAAAAAGTTATCTTCAAATGATTTTTTTTTAATCTTTTTTTAATAAAAGAGTGCCATTGGAATTATAGTAAACTACATATTAATGATAATGATTATGTCATATGTTTGTTTCTGCTAATCGATTGTTTATATTGGCAGCTGTTAAGTCTTTCAATTGTTCTATGTCTATGTCTATTGGAACGGAAATCTCAAGCGCAAAGAAGTTATGACTGGAGTTATGAGTCATGCTGTACATATTTTTCTTCCAAAAATACTATGTATACAACATTTCTACAAAAAATCCTAAAGACTACCTATGATTTGTTATGAAAATATCGCGGACGTAATACTTCTCTTTTTTTTGGTAGTAAGGTGAAACATTTATTCCATAAATTTTAGTTTTTCTTAGTAAGAATTTGTTCCATAAATCTACATTCGAACATATGTTTTCAATGCTATATTAGTGTTCATTTTTTGGAGTGACTCTCATGACACTTTTGGTCATATTAGTGGTTTAAAATGCATAAATATTAACTAGCCTCTGAGCACGTGCGTGAGTGGCTCTTCTATTTTTTGGTAAATGTAAATAATTTTCATTTATTATAAATTGAGATTACTAAATTTTTTTAACACAAAAATATCTAGGGGTGTGATGAAAAATTATTTCTCCACACATGATACTCATCACACCCCTAGATTTTTTTTGTAATTGGAAAATATAGTAATCCCAAATTATAATAAATGCTCTAAATTAACCCTTACCCCCAAAACACTCCCCACATTCATAAAAATAAAATAATGTATATATTAAGAGGATTCAGAAAGTTAGTTATTGTTTTTTTTACTATCAAAAATACCCATAATTTAATTAATCTAAACTAATCAAAATGGGGTTAAAATAGTAAATTCTCTCTTAAATAAATTCCTATCTAGGTTGAAACACTACTTCTACTTCTATATTGAAATACTATCTCCCACTTCTACTTCTACGTTGAAATACTATCTCCCATGTTCTTTTTTAAAAAAACTACCCAAGCCACCCAAAAGAAGAAGAAGAAAAAAAAAAAAAAAAAAAACTCCCAATACACCACCCACGTTCTTATTGGGGAAAAAAAAGTTCTATATAAAAAAAAAAAAATTAAATAAAAAAACACTCTCAGTACACCAAAACACTCCCACATTCATAAAAATAAAATAAAATAAACTCCCTCCGGTTGAAATAACAGTCTTTACCCACTAAAAGAAAAACTTCTCAGTAGTTGAACTTCTCACAAACACAAATGCATAATATTTATCACACCTTTAGGATTTTTTTGTAATTGAAAAATATAGTAATCTGGATGCAAATTATTCTAATATTGGCATGTCTTGGCCAAACACTAAGATACTTAAAGTGATTGAGTTAAATCATGCTTTCTAAAAATATATTTTGCTAGTAGTCTAGTAAATTTCAAAATTTTAAAAAAATAATAATAATTTTTAGACTTTTTTATATTAAAATATAGGAAAAAAAACCATTTAAAACATTTATAAAATAGAAGTAAATAGATGTTGAAAAAAAAAATTAATAGGTCTTTGATTCTTTCCTTAAAAAAAAAAAAAAAATCTCCATATGTTGTAGTAAGAATCCAAATCTTCTGTCTCACTCTTCCTGCTCCACTATATACTCCACAAATAAAAACATGCCACATGTCTATTTAATTTATTAAATGCTAAATTTATGCTTTCTATTATTTTAATTACCTAAATATGATGAGTTATTTATTTATTTATTTTAGAAATTTAAAATAATAGAATGCATAAATTTAGCATTTAATAAATTAGATGGACATGTGGTATGCTTTTATTTGTAGAGTATATAGTGGAGCAGGAAGAGTGAGTCAGAAGATTTGGACTCGTTGTAGTAATGCAATTATTATCACCATAATATATTCATGAATACATTAATATACTTAAACTTATTTATTCCAATCAATAAAAGTTAATCAATGGTTGTTTTTTAGTATATTTAATTTGATCATTTATGTTTTGTAATATAAAATAATTATAATTAAAAAAAAAAAATTATAAGCCCATCTAAGACTCATTAAAAAAGTTCATGGATAGTCCATTGACCCAACTCAGCTCTCTAAAAACAAAATAGACATTACTCGACAGCTCACGAAACCCAGCCCAGTAAACCCATGGCCCAAGAAAAAAAAAGGGGCCAGGCCGGCCCATTGCCGACCCTTGATTCAATTATATCTATGTTTTCAAAAACACATATCATGATTCATGAAAGAATGGTTACTGCTTACATGGGGCATGAAGAAGGGTGCGGAAAGTGAAGAAACCATGCTCCCTATCTCTTCTTTCAGCCAGTGCTGGGAACTCATGCACACTGAGCCTCCAAGACCCAGATGACATTTCACTTCTCGCTGCCGATTCAACATCTTTTGGCACAAAGTTTTCTCTTCTGCTGCTCTCATGGCTCACATTCATGCCATTCCCACCCTCTTCCATGATAAGCTCTCTCTCTCTCTCTCTCTCTCTGGCACAAAGAAAAACAAGACTTTATAGCTTTCTATGTTTAGCTTGGGATTTTGTTGTTGTGTCACAAAAACCTGGGAAAGTTACTTCAAAACACACACTCAAAGAAGTACAGGACTGAACCCTTCTGTGTAGAGCTTTTGTTAATGACACAAAAACATGGGAAAGTGTTTCACTTTCATAGATAGCAAGTTTAGTATTGTCTCTGTCCCAATTGAGTCTTCACTCCAAAGATTAAGAATTTGTAAAGAAATGGGCTAGACATGAATCGAAATAAAAGAATAGAATTCCATAAAATATAGAGGAAAGGAATAAGTTAAAGATATCGATCACAGAACAGTTGACATCTTCGAACTTACAAAATGATGAGTGTAAAGTAAAAGCAGCTTCCACCATCATAAAATGTTTCTTTCCAGGGGCTTGCAAAACGTGATAAACGTTACTACTATACTTATCAGTTATCACCATATTTTTTTTTAATTTTTTATTTTAAGAAACAAATACATACCATTAGAGAAGATGAATGAAATTCTGATACAAACATACACTAGAAACTCCACTTAAAAGCCATAGATACTTCTATCTTTTTATAGGAAATTGGGAAGTCATCATTTCATGTGCTAATTATAGACCTAGCCTAAGCACTTGCACCCGAAAATGCATACCAGCCTTTTACATACTAAAAACCTATTTTATTTATTTTATCATCTCATTTTATAACTCACTTAATATCCAAGTTTCTATTTTTACATATAACTTATTAAAATAATATAAATTACAATATTAAATAATATAAACAATTCAATTACACCAGAGAGAGAGAGAGAGAGAGAGAAAAGTGGATAAATTATATTATTTTGTGTTTATGAACTCATGAACAGTAGGTTGTAAATAAAAGTACCTACTGTTTATGGATGCTAAAACTTTTTAGATATACATATTGGAGCACTTTTTTGGGTTCTCTGTTGCTAAAATAGCAATTTGGGAGAGGTTTTACACCCCCAATGCTAATGCTCCTGAGAAGCAATCATTATTTAGCATGAGATTAACAGAAAGACGGACCATAAACTCCAAGTTGAAATATGTTTGAGTCCAGCTCCAGCCATGCATGCTCATTGGCATCTATATCCTTAACTTAGTTCGGAGCACACGAGATTAAAGTTGAATACCTTTGAAATGAATTGTTGACTAGAGACTCGACCAGATTATTATTTAGCATGTCTTTGGTACAAAGTCAGTCATTATTCAACATACATTCAAAATCAATTTTATTTACTCCCAAGACAAGAATAGTTTATTTCACCGCTTCTCCAACTTAGTTTGTATTCCTAACACTAGATTGTGTCTATTCGTAGCTTGATACAAGAAAAAAGACAATGGTCCCTAGCATTTTCTAATATAATTTAACAAACATGCCTCAAAACCAATGCTATCTGTTCATAAACTCAATAGACCCTGAGCCCAAATAACAAAATGAGAATCTAAGTGTGCATTTGGGATTAGATTATAAACCAACTTTTAGCTTCTTATTTTCTTTTTTCTACAGTTTACGGCTCTCACGCGAGTCCTGCAAGAAATGAAATTTTTTCCCCTTTGTAGGTTTTTTTATTGCATGTTCCACTTTATGGTAATTTCCTCAAAATTTATAGTACTTTTATTAGAAGTTAAACTTGTTTTTAATTAAATTTTCACAAATAAGTGGAAGTTTCATAAGTTAAATATGGCAGGAGGTATATTGAAGTTATGTGTGGGATTTATGAATGTAAGAGTTAGAAAAATAAATGTAGTGAGAGTTAGAGGTTGGATGGTGTACTATATAAACCCATTCATCTGTCAAGTTATATGCAAGAGTTGAAGAGAAAAATAAAGCTTTAAAGAGTTCTAACTCTTCCCTCCCCACTCTCTCTTCCTTTGTTTAATTTGTGAGTATGAGTCTCTTCTATACACTAAGTAGTGTGTGAGTGTTTGTGAGAGTAAGTGAAAAAAATGCCCATCAATATTCACTACAACAAACATGGCCTATGGTGACGAAATCTAGCGAAGAAAAATTATTCCATCACCAATTCACAACATTCAATAAGGAAAAAAACAATTTCATCACCAAATATATAAAAATAAATAAACATGGTGATGAAATCATAATTTTGTCACTAAAGATATTAAAATTGGTGACGAATTCTCTTTTTCGTCACCCTAGGTCATTAAAAAAAAAAAAAAAAGTCGCCATTAAAATTTTTAGGCGCAAGGTCAATGGTGACAAACTATTTCGTCACAAAAAGTGAGATCTATAGAGACGAAAATATGCGTCACCAAATACTAGCAAAAAGTGAAGAAAATCTCATATCATCACCAAATATAAACATATAAAATATAAGTATCATTGGTGACAAAATAGTTTTTCATCACCTATTTGTCAAAAAAGGGCGCGGCGCCTATTCAAATTGTTGGGCACAAATTTGAATTGTTGGGCGCAAAAGCACTATATTTGGTGACGAATAATTTTGTCACCATAGGTTCTGGATAGTTCAAAATAATTTTAATTTTTATGTAAAAACATAAAACAAATCCCTAAAAATTTAAACTCTATCAATCTCTTTCTCTCACCTTATAGCTAAGCTTCACTTCCATTGGTAAGCTATCTCTCTCTCTCTCTCTCTCTTCCTTAGGGGTGGCAAAATCTAACACGACCAACGAACCCTATACAACTAACCCGTTTATAAACAAGTCATGGATTGAAGCTAAACAGAATCGACTCATATTCGGGTTGACACGACTAACCTGTTTATTAAATGAGTTGTGTTCGTGTTCAACATGTTTAGCCCATTTGACCCGATAAGCTTATAAAGGTAATTTTACCATTTTACCCTTATAACCTAGGTATATAAGCTTAGCTATCGTCTATTCTCCTCCCTCAGAACCAAACCTCACGCCTCCCTCAACCTTATGTCTCTTCATTTTCATCGTCAATCTTTACTCTCTGTCTTCGACTCTTCTTCTTCTTCTCAAAACTTCATCCGCTCCTCTTTCGTTTACACTTCTATAGATACAAATTCTACATATAGAGATTGAATCTACACTATAAAATCAAAACGCTAGCCTTCCTATGTCTCTCAACCCTCTACTGTCTCTTCCCTTCAAATCCCTAGCTGACCCCTCTAATTTCTCTTCTCCTCAAAACCATGGCTACCCTCTCTACTCTTTATTCTCCTTCACAGCTTCACCAGTTCTCTCTCTTCAGCTTTCAACCACCGAATCCACTAGCAAGATATATATGTTATATATTTTTGTTTTGTTTTCTCACTAATGAAATTTTCAATAATTGTAGATTTTGTTTATTGTGTCAATCCTTATCGCGTTGATTGTTTAGTACTAATAGTAGACTTGTTTGTTTTTTTGTTGATTTTAAAATAATTGGGTCTTGCTCTATGATTTCTTTTCAAGTTTCTTCGTATTTGTCATCTTAAAATAAAATAATTGTAGACCTATTCGTTTATTTTGTTATAATCACTATCATGTTGATTTTTTTTTTAAAAAGATAAAAGATAGAGATTTTATTACATTAAGTATAATAAATAGTACATAAGAACCATGTAACATCAAAATAGGGGAAAACCATAACTATTTCTGCAGGAAAAAACACTGCAGAAAAACTGTGCAGAAAAACAAACACTGCAGAAAATCCATTTGTTTTTTGGTGTTAGTCACTATACTGTTGATTTTTAGTACCAATAGGAGATCTGTTTACTGATTAAAAAATAAAAAGTAGATCCGTTTATTTTTTGTTGATTTTAAAATAATTTGTCTTGCTCTATGATTTCTTTTTAAGTATTTTCTGTTTCTGTCATCTTAAAATAAAATAATTGAAGATCAAAATTTTTTTTTTTTTTTTTGGTTAATCACTGTAATGTTGACTATTTAGTACTAATAGTAGATTTGTTCGTTTGTTTTGTTGATTTTAAATTTGTTTGTCGTTCTTTATGATTTTTTTTCAAGTTTATTTATTTCTATCATCTTAGAATTACTAAATTTTTGATCAATAATTTTTCTTTAAATTGGTCTAGATGGAAAGTGATAAGATGATACCTATTGACATTAAGTATGAAGGAGAAGACATTGACTTAGAAGATGAACTTGATAAAGTGGCTAAACTTTCTCCGCCAAAGAAGGCTAAGCCGAAGTCTAAGAATAAGACAAATAACAAAGACAACAAAAGGAGGAGGACTTCAACTGTTTAGTGTTTCTTTCAAATGCTTCCTACAAAAGATGAAGAAAAGCCTACATGTAAATGTGAGAAGTGTGGAAAGGAATATATTGCTGCTAGAGCGTATGGTACTGGAAATTTGAAGCGCCATTTGAAAGTATGTTCAAGAAAAGACAGAAGGAATATTGGCTAGCTTATACTTGGCCAAAATGGAATGTTTGTAAGTTCACCTAAACCCTACAAAATTTAGGGAGTTGTTATGTGTTGCAATTACAATGCATGAATTGCCTTTCCAATTTGTTGAGTACGTTGGTATACGAGCAATATTTTATTACCTGTGTGTTGATTTGCCTAATATCTCTAGAAATACTGCTAAGAATGATATGGTGAAGATGTATAAAAGGGAAAAAGAAAGGATGAAATTTGTGTTAACATCTATTCCTGGTAAAATTTGTTTGATTTGTGGACTTCTATAGCTACTAATGGCTATATGTATGTTACAACTCATTTTATTGATGCTAATTAGGTCTCACAGAAAAGAGTGTTGAACTTTTGCTATATGCCACCACCACATAATGGTGTGTCTTTGTTTGAAAAAGGTCTATAAATTGCTATCTATGTGGGGTATTGAGAATAAGATTTTTTGTGTGACATGGGACAATGCTTCTTCCAATGATGTTTCAATTGACATGCTAAGAACTTAGTTGATAAATAAGAAAGCACTTGTTTGTAATGGTGAATTTTTTCATCTTCATTATTGTACTTATATTCTCAATTTGATTGTGCAAGATGGTTTAAAAGAAATTGATGTTATTGTCCAAAAAATTCATGAAAGCATTAAGTATGTAAAAGGCTCACAAGGGAGGAAAAAAAGTTTTTATGAATTTGTTAAGCAAATGGATTTGGATGGTAAGAAATGTTTAAGGCAAGATGTGCCTACTAGATGGAATTCTACATTTTAATGCTTCAAAGTGCTCTCCCTTATCGATGTGCTTTTCAATACCTAAAGTTAACTGACTATAATTCTAAGCATTGTCCTACTGGTAATGAGTGGGAAAAGGCAGAAAAAATGTAAAAGTTCTTTACTGTTTTTTATGATGCTACATTGGTCATTTCTGGCACAAAATATCCACCAACTAACTTATATTTTCCACAAGTTTTCATTGTTTATTTTTCGTTGAAGAAAGAAAGTGATAGTGAGGATGAGTATATGAGAAAAATGGCAGATCAAATGCTTGTGAAATTTGAGATTGGATAGAGTTTTGATTTATGCTATCAAAAGTTTTATGAGTATGCTAGTTCACTCTAATATTAGAAGGTTCGTGAAAAATTATTTGCAATGTTTGAGAAATATGTGAGTAATGTTCTTGCACCTTCAACATCTTCTAGAATGGTTGGTCAATCTACTCAAGAAATTGAAGAACAATATGCTAATGAAGGAACTTTGTTTATGATGCAAGTATGTTATTTTTTTTTGTTATTTATATTATGTTATTTATATTCTGCTTAGATTAACATCTATTATGTTGTTTTTATATGTAGGAATTTGATTTTTTTCATAGTATGGATATGGGCAGGCAGGCACAAAAAACTCAATTGGAGCTCTACTTGGATGAACCAAGAGTAGATAGGAATGCAAAACTAGACATCCTTGCTTTTTGGAAAGGAAATGAATTTCAATATCCAAAACTTGCTGCTATGGCTTGTGATATTTTGAGCATTCCTATTTCTACTATTCCTTCAGAATCCACTTTTAGTATTGGGGGACAAGTCATTGATCAATTCAGGAGTGCACTTAAACCTGATGTTCTGGAGGCATTGGTTTGTAGCAGAGATTGGTTGTATATAGATATATGTAATGTATTTTTTATTTACATGTTGGCTAAATGAGTTCTAAGTTTTATGATGATTTTTAAAAAGGAAAACTCTAATTATAGGATAGATATGAGATCTAGATATAAATGAGAAACTTTGGCTCATATTTATACTCATTTGATCCATATTTAAGTTAGTTTTATTGTGGCAAGATGATTCACCTGATTGTGCTTCAGTGCAAACAGCATTCCATACTATTATCTTTAAAAGTCAAGTTTCATTTTGATGATAGATCTAGTAAAATGCTTCCTTTTCCCTTTCAATGTTCTACTCCACTGCCCATTTTATGGTTTGATTGACATTGTGGCCCAATTTTCAATGAACTTACAAATCAAGGAAAGAAAGAATTTTGGTCTCAGAGGGCAAAAAATTAATTGACTCTTTCTTCTATGTTCATTTTAAAGGAAAATGTTGTTGTTAATGCCCCTTTCTCTAGTCTTATATAATAGCAAGTTAGAAAAAACTACTAGAAATTTGTGTTGGGTACTAATTTTTTTTTCTTCTATAATTTAGTATACGATATGATCTTTCATTGTTTAACCTAGATCTGAATAATAAACCTAAGTAATCACTTGGCTAATTAATTAGGTTAACCAATCTGTTTCAAGAGGTCTAAGAAAACAAACAATGTCTTTCACTTTTTAATATGGCACTTCGACGGTTGGACTTAGATTTTGCCATCATGGATATTTTGATATGCCATCTAATCATTCTGGTTTTTTAATCTCTTAATGTATAATGTCTTTAAAGTTTTTTATATGGCACTTAGATGCCATATAAAAATTATGGTTTTTTTTATTATGGAACTTTGACATATTATTGAATTTGATAGTATGGAGGTTGGAACCTTTTGGACTAGTAATTTTATTTTTATGGAATGAAAGGATATTTTCTTTTGTTATTATTTGAATTTTTATTACTTGATTTATGGTTAAATTATAATTTGAGATATATGGGAGTTGATAACCTATTAATTAAACAAGTTGTTCGGATCAGTTAGGATCTATTAATCAAACAAGCTATTAACAGATCATTTGTGTCAATTCTAATATGATCTACTAATTAAACGGGTTAAACGTGTCATATCAGGTTACTTGTTTAATAAATAGGCCGTGTTAGAGTTGAGGAATCCTAACCCATTTACTAAATAGGCCAGGATCGTGTTAACCCATCTATATATATATATTTTTTCATCATTGCACATATTAATGCCAAGTTTTTTAATAGTGCTTAAAATATCACCATAAGTCAAATTATCATAATCAATAGAATCATTTTTACCAATTAACTGGATGAAATATTAGATAGAGTACCAACAAAATGCTTAATAATAGTATAAATCAAGGTATTAACACCATCAGGAATACCTCGACCAATACTTTCATCAAAATAGGCAAACCTTCATCATTCTTTTTAATAGCTTGTTTAATAGATTCTCTGGAATCTTCTGTGAGATAAGAATCCCACCATCCGCGAAGAGTACCAAAAAAACCAGTAGCAAGAAGGTCAACAGTTTAAGGGTGATCAAGATTATGGTTATTAACATAAGCAATTCCAACCATAGACATATGACTCATTTTATTAATGATTTCTTGTTCAGACAAACCATCAATATTCCATTCATAAATCTTATCAGCAGAAACGAAAAAACTGAGTTTGAAAAGGTCTTTCTTCAAACTGCATATCAGGGGGAGTGGGTTTTGAGTACCAATTTTTTTGTAAGAGACATAGGGTGAGTTTGATTCAGCTTTTGTAAAAGTGCATAATGAAAAAGTGGAGTTTTAAAAAGCTGAGTGTTTGGTAAAAACTGTTAAAAAGTGCATAATGAAAAAGCTGAGTGCTTGGCTAGCACTTATAAAAGTGGCAGTTTGAGGGATAAATTACCAAAAAGGACAATGTATATATATAAGGGAATTTATTTCATACTTTTTTTTTTTTTTTTTTTGTGATTTTTTTTTTTTTTTTTATGTGAGTTTGTTTCATACTTAAATCAATTACTTCATCATACTTAAATCAATTTTTTTCTTTCTAAAAAAATTATTTTTTCTCACCAATATTAGCTAATAATAACCTACCACTTAAGATTTATTATGAAAGTATTGTGAAAATATTATGATAAAAATTGATACTAATTTTAATTTTAACAGACTATTAAAATTATTTTTCTCTCTTTCTAAAAAAATTATTTTTTTCTCACCAATATTAGCTAATAATAACCTACCTTAAAATTTATTGTAAAAATATTGTGATATAATTTTTTTTCTCTCTTTTTTTTTCTCTCCACACACACACACACACACACACACACACGTGGGCTCCCCTTCCCTTCTTTTCTTTTTTTTTCCCCTCTTTTTTTCTCCTCCACCCACGTACCCACACTCTTTTCTTTTGTTTTTTTCTTCTTTTGTTTTTTCCTTCGTTCCTCTTTTATTCCTACCACACCAACACTATCCAGAACATTCATTCCACAGCTCTTTCTTCTTTTCTTTTTTTCCTCTTAGCACTTCAGTCCAGAACAGTCGCTCTCCTTCTTCTTTTTTTTTTTTTTTTTTCCTCTTAGCACTTCAGGCCAGAACAGTCGCTCTCCTTCTTCTTTTTTGTTCTCTTAGCACTTCAAAACGAACGAAGGAACCAGCTCTCCTTCTTCTTTTTCTATTTTTTTTTCTTGTTCTTGGATCATCGGGAAGATTGGATGATCGGGAAGATTGGATGGTCGGTAAATCTCTCCCCCCCCCCTTTTTTTTCGTCAGTCTTTTTGATCCGCCAGAGGGGCTTGATCTGCTGTTGTTCTAATTTTCTTGTTGTTGATCTGTTGTTGATCCGAAAGAGTTGTTGCTCTAATTTTTTTTTTCTGTTCTTGATCTGCTATTTCCGAAAGAGTTGTTCTAAATTTTTTTTTTCTTTTTTTCTGTTCTTGATCTGCTGTTTCCGAAAGAGTTGTTCTAATTTTTTTTTTTTTTTTTCTGTTCTTGATCTACTCTTTCCGAAAGAGTTGATGTTCTAATTGAATGGGTATTTCCGTAATTCTACCGTAGCAACGGTAACCCATCCAAAACGTGCACTGTGCGTTTTCATTTATGGACCCTCAGAGGTCCATAAAAATTTTCGCGTTTGTCCATGTTTTTGCTCTATGCCCAAAATGCAACTTTTATCAAAAAGTTGCGTTTTGGGCTTAACCAAACGCAAATTTAGGACTGGCTTTTTTCAAAAAGCGCTTTTTGAGCTCAAAATGTGGAACCAAACGGGCACATAGGCTTGGAATTTCCAACAAATCGTTTAATTTCTGGTAAATCATCATCAAAATTTTTTTTTTGCAGAAACAGAAGATACAGTATCAGAATCTGTACTTTCATCAGAAACAATTTCTTTTCCATTTCTTGAAATATTGCAGGCTATACTTTGAGAAGTACCCTCAGTTTTAACTTTTAAATCAGAAAACATTTTTTCAACAATTTCAAGAGTTTTAGATTGGGAGGTTTTCAACTTGAAATTTTTATCATGACTGGGTAAACTAATCAAAGGTTCCTTAGTCTTGACAGAAACATGTTTTTCAGAAATAGATTTTTCAACAGAAGCAATTTTGTTAATAATTTTTTCTTCAATACGGTCAAGCTGTTGACCAATAACATGCAAAGATTCTTTAGTAAAATTGTTTTGTTCAATAAGACTAACAATGGGAGTTTTATCATCAGTAATTTTGAAAGGAGAGGCCTTCACTTCCTCGTTTGTCACTTCATCCTTCTTAGTAGTTATCAAAATTGGCTCAAGAGGAGGTTGACTAGACCTAATAATGGTTTTATCTATTTTAACAAAATTTGATTTTTTTTTTAATCACATTTAAATGTTGTTTTGAAACCTCATCTTTTGAAACATAATGGTTTTCAAGAAAATCAAAAAACAAAATATGTTTTTTCAATTGATTCATCTTTTCCAACCATTTTCTTTTAACACGGTCTTTTTCAGACTAAGCAAAATTATTTTGGAAATATTTTCTTTTCGGTCTGTTTTTTGAAAGCATAAACTCATTGTACAAAGAATCCCAATCAATTTGAAAATCATCGTTTAAAATAGTCAAAACTCTTAATTGATTTTGGTAAACATGATGATTTTCAATAGGAGGAGAGTCAAAATCTGATGGAGTGACAGATACAGAGTCTTCTTCTTCATCAACAGCAACATTGTCATAGGAGAGGAAGATTCAGCTTTAGTAGAATAGAAAGGAGTGCTAAGTTGTGAGTTACCGCTAGAAACTCCTTTTAACTTTAAACCTGTGGGTTTTTCAAGACTTTTTTGCAAAAAATCACTGAGATCTTGATCTCTTTTTTAAATATTTTCAGATCCAGTAAAGGAATGCCTTCCTTCGTTGATCCTTAATGGTTGGTTATTTTGAAAACTTATTTTAACAGTACCATTAAGATATTGTTGAATATAAGTAAGATCAAGTTCATCAGAAACAGGTTTAACAAGAGGAGATTCTTGTTCCAACAACCACTCAGTGGGAAGCTTAACATCTTGCCATTGAATCATTTTTGGAACTTGAATTTTAGCATCAGGAGTTGAACATTGAATTAACATAGTTTTACCAGAAGGTTCTCTGTGATTTATAGCATCAGGATTTAATTGAGTACCCAACAATCTGTAATAAATGCAGTAAATCAAAGCAAAAGGCTTACTACCTTGACCTTCTTTGCTATTGGTTTTTTCTGGTACTCTTCACGGATGGTGGGATTCTTATCTCACAGAAGATTCCAGAGAATCTATTAAACATGCTATTAAAATGAATGATGAAGGTTTGCCTATTTTGATGAAAGTATTGGTCGAGGTATTCCTGATGGTGTTAATACCTTGATTTATACTATTATCAAGCATTTTGTCGGTACTCCATCTAATATTTCATCCCGTATTTTTGATTTGCTAAATAATTTGAGATGTCCTTCTATGTCTGATTACAAATGGTACCAAGATGTTTTCCTTTCCAGAGTTATGCATCGGAAAGACTGTTTCAAGCCTTATTGGAAAGAAAAGTTTATTGACGGTCTACCTCCTATCTTTCCTCATAAGGTAAAACAAGAGTTAATTGGTAAAAATGATTCTATTGATTATGATAATTTGACTTATGGTGATATTTTAAGCACTATTAAAAAACTTGGCATTAATATGTGCAATGATGAAAAAATGTTAAAACACCAATTAAAAAATAAAAGAAAAGGTAAATATGAAATAGATAATTTTTGTGAACAATATGGTTTGCCCCCTATTGCTCCTTGCAGGCAAAAGGGAAAAAACATGATAAAAGTCACAAAAATTACAGCCATAAAAAACATAAAAGATACAGAACCAACTTTGTTAAACCTAATGATTTTCATGCTAAAAAGAAACATGTTAAACAAAGATCAGGTAAAGGTAAATGTTTTAATTATGGAAAACCTGGACATTTTAGTAAAGATTGTAAACAAAAACCTGGTAAGTTAAAAAATAAATTTAACATGTTAAACATTGATGATAAAGTGCAAGAAGAATTATTCAGAATCCTCAAATCACACAATTCGTCTGATTCCTTGGAAGATGATTTTTCTTCTTCTTCTGATTCTTGCTATCAATCTGCTACTGATTCTCCTAATATTAAAATTGGTTGTCGTGATTCTTGTTGCAATGTTATTAAATCTGTTAAAACCCTCACTAAAAGTGAAGAAAATTAAAAATTAATAATTCAACTGATAAATCAAATTCAAAATCTTGAATTACAAAAAGAATATTTAGATAAGTTCAAGAAAAATTTGGTAAAAAATTAAAATGATAAAAAACTAAAATCAACTATAAGCTTTGAAGAAACTTTGGAAAGATTTAATAAAAAGAAATCTAAAGATTTAACTGTTAATGATTTACAACATGAAATTAATATTGTTAAACAAGAGATAAGCGAATTAAAACATGATTTTAAAAATATTAAAAGTGACAACAATAATCTTAAACAAGAACTGATAATGTTAAAAGTTGATAAAAACCTTGAAAAACAACAATCTGATAACCTTGAAAAACAACAATGTGATAAATCTGATAGTGAACCTGATGAGCATAGAGATGGAGATAAATTCAGTCAACAGGCTCTTCTTTCTGATAAAGGTATTCCTGATACTTTCACTGATCCTCAACTTGCTCTTGTTAATAAAATACTTCCTCCAAAATGGTTTACAAAAGTTAAAATTGTTGGTTCTCCTGATTATCATTTCACTGTTATTGTTATGATTGATTCTGATGCGGATATGAACTATATACAAGTAGGACTGTGACAGTTTTTAGACCCCTTAAACAATTGATTAAACCTAGGTAATTAGCCAAGTTGTTACTTAGTCCAATTATGCAAGTCTAGGTTATCACAATAATAAAGATCAAATCATGTAAAGCAGCGGAAAATAAATAACACACAATATGATCACCCAGGAAACCAAACCGGTAAAAAACCTGGGGAGGATTTAACCTAGCTATCCTCAAGGTAAACTTGAATCTACTATCTTGAAAGAATCGAAGTTCATACAAAAGGACTTACAAGCACCCCCGCTTGACTTCCTAATGCTACCAACCAGTAGAACTTACTGACACGTGCAAGCTCCGAATCCACGGACTCCTTCTTTCTTGGATTCCCACCAGCTACAAGCACCCCCACTTGTGTATTCTTTAAGCTTTAATGGCAGCAACTGTTTTGATCATCAAGGTGTAGAGAATATCTCCTCCTTGAAAACCCTAAGTTTGTGTAAAGGAAAGCTCTTCTAAATCTCACAAGAGATTTACACAAACCGCAATATGAGCAACACTAAAACGTGGCTAGGGTTTGCCTTTTATACTTAGGACAAATAAGAAATCCTAAAAACGTTTTAAAACAACTAGGGCTGAGTTGGAAAATTCTGCAGAAAAGCAATCTGCCCGAGCTTCGATCGGTCGAGCCAGACAGATTATGAAATCTTCTTCTTGCAGCTTGTATGTTCTTGAATCTTGACTTGAATCACATTGAGCATTGTCTAATAAAACCTATAGACTCTAAGATCTATATTTAGACAAGTTTGTGTTCATGTTTTGCCAATTGTTCTAAACATTTAGAACCTAACAAACTCCCCCTTTGGCAATTCGTGACAAAACTTTCATACAAAATGAAATGCTCAAATACAAGAACAACCCAATACAATAAAATGCCCAATTACATCACAAATCTCAATCTAAGACTCCTAACCTAGAAGTTGCAAGAAGAGGTAGAAGGTCTTGATCAGAATGCACCTGTCTTTCCTGAAACACTCAACAAACACATCACCGCATGTGTGGAAAGAAAGACATATAAACAATAATATGACAGAATATAAAAAACAACAGTAAATTCTAACTCTCCCCCTAAGTTAGATACATCAAAAAGTTTTTATATTCTCCCCCTAAACAAAACAAACAGGTCATCTATTTCTCCCCCTTTTTGTCACGTATTGACAAAGACTACCCAATCAGAAGGTAGACAAAAAACATACGTAAAAAAGTAAGAGAAAATAGAGACAACTCCCCCTATGAAGAGCAACAACTCCCCCTATGAACCACAAAGGTTAAAAAAAATTTCTCCCCCTATAAAAATAGGAAAAACAAAACAAGTTTTGGGAAAAACAGTTTTGAGGAAAAATAAAGGGGTTGGGGATAAATAAATACACAAACCAAGTTTAAAAAAAACTAAGTTGAGGATACACATGAAGAAAAAATATTCTCTCTTTCAATAAATGCAAACATGGCACTATGTGACCCATAAACAGTTGCATGAGTAGAGAAAATATTTGCACATTGATTATCCGTCATATCTCTTAAGAAAATAATTTTCTACAATTCACACATAAAAATAGCATATACTAGAAAGTACATAACTCAAAAATTAATCAATCAATTTTTAAATCAAGTTGAGTACCCAATTTAGCAAAGTGTATGCATGTTATGTGTGAAAACAATGAGAGATATGACTTGCAAAACTGCAAGATGGATACAAAAACAATGCAATGCATGTGAATCCTAAACACAAATGATGCATGGAAAAATCAAAATTTTGAAAAAAAAAAAAGAGCAATTTAATGCAAAAACTCCTCAAAGCACAATATTTCATGAATAAAATGCATGAGTATGAAATTAAAAGTTTTTCAAAAACACTTGAATTCAACTCAGATCTTCCAAAAACAAGTTTTTCAATCAATTTGTCCTCAAAACCTCAAACATTAAGACATTTTGCATCAAAATCAAGGAACTTTAATCTTGGATGGCCACAACAAGAACACACACAATATAATGTACCAAGTTTAACAAAGAGTAACTTGTGTAGTGTGTGCAACTAGTAAAAGCTTAAGATACATGTGAGGTAATATGTGAATAGCAATCAATCACAAAGTCTACAAAATTCATCACAAAGAATTTAAAAGAGACTATCACCTAAAGAGTTACATCATATAACTCCCACATCTTCTAGATCATAAGCTTGCAATCATGTAAGTTTCTTGTATTTATGCCTCATAATATACATTCCAATTTTATGTTATGTGAGTTTGGCATCAAGCCTAATAATACACACCAATTTTAAGTATTTAGCAATTTAAACCGAGGCTTCACCTTATGTTCTTTTTGTGCATATGCTACACTTTCTCGAGCACAAAATCTTATGATATGCACTAAGGTGTTCATGATTGGCTAGTGAACAGTGGTGAGATGGTTATTTATGCCTTTCTCAAAAGGTTCAAGTCCGACATTTAAAAACATGTGACTTCAAGATTAAGACATAGTAATCAAAAACCATCAACATCTTTCCCACACAACATGCACTACAAAGCTTCAACTAGTAAAGTGCAATAAATAAGCTCATCAAAGCTAAACAAGGTACATAAACTTGTTATGTAAAGATAATATGGTCAATCCTTGATTATAAATCCAAGATGTGAAATACAAAACACAAAAATCTTTTTGGTTTAAAAAAAAAATTTATGACCAAAAACAAAAAGCACACATTATCCTAAATGAACAATACAAATGCAATGCATGACAGTACTTAACTAAGCTATAGAGGGTACACAAACAAGAAATATCAATTTCTTAATTAACCCTTGAGTACATGTACAAACTAGTACATACTCACATAAAATCATAAATAACTTAGCACTTATTTAACACATACTATTCAAGTTTCTCCACAATGTCAAGCATGTTCTAAATCAAGAGAGAAATATCATAACTTATGTAATCCTCAAGAAAAATAAAACAAGACTCAAAATAAAATCTTTTTGTCTTTTTGAAAATTTTTCAATGTTTTTGGATTTTTTTTTTTTTAATAAAAACCAATCTAAAAAACAAAACAACCAAAAACAAAAACAAAACATGTCCATAAACAATTGAAAGAATTAAATCAGGGACAAGTTAGCAACACTCACCTTAGAGAATCTTTTCTCACCCATATAGCATGAGTCTTCGGCTTTGTAGGTGAAAATCCATTTGAAGCAGAGTGTATTTGAGAAATTATACCAATCTTCTGAGAAAGACTAAAATCCTGCAAATTCCTTTCACAAGCCAACAAGCTTAAATTTTTCAAAATAATATGAAACAATTTATATGGACTTATGGCAGGAGAAATATCATCACATATCCTAGATTGAAACACAAAATGCTTAAATTTCAATTTATGACAATTAGGACGAATGTGACCGGAGACACCACAAAAGTGACAAACAGGAACAAATTTAGGAACATCAGTATTCCTAATAACAAGTCTAGTCTCAGATTTTGGTTTTTGCCTCAACAAAGAACAATTTGGTCTAATATGACCAACAACACCATAAAGGTGACAAGTAGGCACAAAACAGATTTATTATGCTCTCTAACAGTAGGTTTAGACATAGCTTTAGAAACATCAGAGTTAACATCAGAATTTTTACCTTTGTCTAACCTAGCAAAATAAGCCTTTTCTTTATTATTCCTCTTGAAAGGAGGGATATAAACTTTCTCAATTTTAGGCTTAAGAGAAACAGAAACACTTCTGTTATCAACAGCAGACTTGCTACAAGTCAAATTTTCAATTTTAGCTTTAGATTCAACTAACTCTTGTTCCAAGCTTTTCATCTTCTCATCTTGAGAGGAAATTTGATTTCTCAAAAATTCATTCTTTTTATTAGATTCATCTAATCTAACAATCAATTCCTCTTTTTCAAGATTAGCCAATTTTAACTCTTCCTTGAATTTCTTAGCAATTTTCATAGATTTCAATAATTCCTTACGAAGAGTTTCACAGGCATCAATAAAATTAACAGAAGCATGAGCAGAAACATGATCAGAAAGACACTTCAAATTATCCATGACAACAGGGGTCAAGGATCAGCTCTTAAATCAAAAGATCTAAAACAAAAGAGCAACCCGCTCTGATACCACTTGACAGTTTTTAGACCCCTTAAACAATTGATTAAACCTAGGTAATTAGTCAAGTTGTTACTTAGTCCAATTATGCAAGTCTAGGTTATCACAATAATAAAGATCAAATCATGCAAAGCAGCGGAAAATAAATAACACACGATATGATCACCCAGGAAACCAAACCGGTAAAAAACCTGCGGAGGATTTAACCTAGCTATCTTCAAGGTAAACTTGAATCCACTATCTTGAAAGAATCGAAGTTCATACAAAAGGACTTACAAGCACCCCCGCTTGACTTCCTAATGCTACCAACCAGTAGAACTTACTGACACGACCACGTGCAAGCTCCGAATCCACGGACTCCTTCTTTCTTGGATTCCCACCAGCTACAAGCACCCCTGCTTGTGTATTCTTTAAGCTTTAATGGCAGCAACTGTTTTGATCATCAAGGTGTAGAGAATATCTTCACCTTGAAAACCCTCAGTTTGTGTAAAGGAAAACTCATCTAGATCTCACAAGAGATTTACACAAACCGAAATATGAGCAACACTAAAACGTGGCTAGGGTTTGCCTTTTATACTTAGGACAAATAAGAAACCCTAAAAACGTTTTAAAACAACTAGGGCTGAGTTGGAAAATTCTGCAGAAAAGCAATCTGCCCGAGTTTCGATCGGTTGAGCCAGACAGATTATGAAATCTTCTTCTTGCAGCTTGTATGTTCTTGAATCTTGACTTGAATCACATTGAGCATTGTCTAATAAAACCTATAGACTCTAAGATCTATATCTAGACAAGTTTGTGTTCACGATTTGCCAATTGTTCTAAACATTTAGAACCTAACAGACTGATTCCTTCAAAATATTTTGAAAAATCTACTAAAAGATTGGTTTCTGCTAATGGTTCTCAGATGAAAATTAAGTATGAATTGATTAATGCTCATGTCTGTCATAATAATATCTGTTTCGAGATTCCTTCTATTCTTGTTAAAAACATGACTGATAAAGTGATTCTTGGTTTGCCTTTTATAAATGCTTTGTATCCTTTTCTTGTGGAATATGATGGAATTACTACTAATTACTTTGGACAGAAAGTAAAGTTCAAATTTGCTTCAAAATTTGAAATTGACACTGATCCTACTTCGAACATGATTCATGCTAAATTTAGACATCTTAAATTTCTTCAGCAAGAAGTTAGATACAAGAAAATTGCTGAACAAATTTTTGATAAGTTGTTGCAATCCAAAATTGATAATTTTTAGAAAATACTGATTGATGATGTTTGCTCTAATGTTCCTAATGCTTTTTGGCATAGAAAAAACATATTGTTGACTTGCCTTATGTTAAATATTTTGATGAGAAAAATATTCCTACTAAAGCTTATCCTATTCAAATGAATGCTGAAACTATTGAATTTTGCAAAAAAGAAATCCATGATTTGTTGCAGAAAAAATTGATTAGGAATAGTAAGTCCCCCTGGTCTTGTTCAACTTTTTATGTACAGAAAAATGCTGAGATTGAAAGAGGAACCCCTAGATTAGTAATTAACTACAAACCCTTGAATAAGGTTTTGGAGTGGATTAGGTATCCTATTCCCAATAAGAATGACCTTGTCCATAGGCTAAGTGAAGTTGTGGTGTTCTCCAAGTTTGACATGAAATCTAGGTTCTGGCAAATCCAGATTAGTGAGAATGATATGTACAAAACTGCTTTTACCACTCCTTTTGGACATTATGAGTGGAATGTTATGCCATTGGGTCTTAAGAATGCCCCGAGTGAGTTTCAAAACATCATGAATGATATTTTTAATTCCTTCAGTCATTTCACCATTGTTTATATTGATGATGTTCTTGTTTACTCTAGTTCTATTAATGAACACTGGAAACATTTGTATTCGTTTCTGGATACTATTAAAAGAAATGGCCTTGTTGTCTCTACTAAGAAAATCAAATTGTTTCAAACCAAAGTTCGTTTCCTTGGCTATGACATCTCTGAAGGACAAATTCATCCTATAGATAGAGCCATCCAATTTGCTGATAAGTTTCCTGATGTTATCATTGATAAAATACAGCTCCAAAGATTTCTTGGGTCATTAAATTATGTAGCGGATTTCTACAAGGATATGAGGAAACAATGTAAACCTTTGTTTGACCGGTTAAAAACTAATCCTCCTCCTTGGTCTGATGTTCATACTTCCCTTGTTAAACAAATCAAATCTCATGTTAAGACATTGCCTTGTCTTGGTATTCCTACTATTGGTGCTTTCAAAATAGTTGAAATCGATGCCTCTAACATTGGTTATGGTGTATTCTGAAACAAAGAGTTTCTCCTGGGTCACCAGAACAAATTGTTCGTTTCTATTCTGGTATTTGGAACAATGCACAATTAAATTATAGTACTATTAAAAAAGAAATTTTATCCATAGTATGATGTATTTCAAAATTTCAAAGCGATTTATTAAACCAAAAGTTTTTGTTACATATTGATTGCAAAAGTGCTAAATATGTTATTGAAAAAGATGTTGAAAATATTGCATCAAAACATATTTTTGCTAGATGGCAAGCTATTTTGAGTGTTTTTGATTTTGACATTGAATATATTAAAGGATCTCAAAATGCTATCCCTGATTTCCTTACCTGTGAATTTCTGCAGTGTCACAATGGCAAGTAAACAGTCGAAAGACAAGACACTTGCCACTGCTAATCCAATTGTTAAAAAAGAACTTGTTTCCTCTTTGGACATTGTTAACCGTTTCACTCCCCTAGGTACTATTCCCAAGCCCAATTATTCTTCTGTTTTAGCCTCACCATATGATCCTTATGCTCTAGTCACTGTTAACCAACCTGTTAAAACTGCTTACCCTAATGCTTCCCAATATGTTAAAAAATAATCTATCCAAAACCTGTTTTCCATAAAGCCAAATAGGGCCTCCATTTCTAACTTTTTTAGGCTTGCTACTAGTTATTTCCCTCCACAATTTCACTGGATTCCTGAGCATGGCCAAAAGACTATGCAATACTATTCTAACATTCTACGTCATGAGAATTCAATCACTATCAAAGCCATAAGTGACAAGGCTAATACTAATAAGATTATTTATCACAGTGTTTACTTAAACCACATTATTTCTGAAGAAATGTGGGGCCCCAACCTTGCCACCACAAGAAGATTGCCAAAATCTCCTATTCCCTATTCATATCATGATTTATTACTGCCTGGTTCAAGTTCATGCTCCACCAAAATGAAAATATGTTTCACTCATGGTTTGTCAACTTTAACAAGGATTTTAACTTTGAATTCCCCCTCTGGTTCATCCGCTGGTGGTCTCAGTTTGGTTCAACTGTTGAAATATTCCCTACGCCATTGAAGGATGCTTTCCAAAATTTTACATTAAGATTCAGAATTGATGCTCATGGAGCTAAGTTGACTCCCCTGCTTCATTTTATTAAGGAATATAAGGTTCCTTGGATTCTAAAAAGGCAGTATGCTAAAAAAGGTGACGTTCTCGCTTGCTGTTGGTATGTTAAATGGTGGGATAAGTTTTCTCACACCCAATCCATTATTAACAATGTTACCAAAGATTTCCCTTCCCCAAGTGCTTCCCCAATAAGAATCACTACCCCAGTGCAAAAAGCTGTGGCTGATGCACCTGCTTCCTCATCTACTAAAAATGTTAAACCACATGTTAAGCCCAAAATGAAGGGTTCTCCTTTGGATGCAATCCACAAAGACCCCGATGCTTTGTATGCTCTGCTCACCAAGATGATTAAGGAAGATGAAGTTGTTGATTCAAAAGATGAACGGTCCTCTCAAGCCTCTGTTACAAAAGACCCTTACTACCCCTAGAATCAAGAGTGGTTTGGTCATGATGAAGAAGATGCTGATGACTTAGCAAAAGATTGATTGGAAGTTTGATTCCCCTTTATGGTATAAATATATATATATATATATATATATATATATCTAAAAGCTGAAATGTAGTATTTATTGTTGTTACGCTCCAGTTGAGCCATATCAATGTCCACGTCATTATCTTTTTTCTTTCAAATTTTCCTATAATTATTTTTAATATTTATTTATTTTAATATTTACACTTCTCTAACCTTTTTCTCTCCCTTACCTTTTCATCTCCCCACTACTTCTCCAACATTTCTCCCTCTCGTACCCTTTCATCTCCCCACTGTCCTCTACATTAATGTCATTCTTCCTCTTTCACTTCATCTTCCTTTATTTTTGTCTCTTCTTATTCACACCCTCTTACTATAAATTTGTCAGTATCTCTACCATTCAATGCATAGTTTTTCCGCACAAAACAAAAGGTCTCTCTCTCTCTCTCTCTCTCTCTCTCTCAATTTTTGGTGGATTTTTTTATTTTTCTTTCATCTCTGCTTTAGATTGATAATTTTTTATATTCTTTAAAACTCTACTTTGGGTTAATGTGACTTAGTTTAGTTTTTTAAATTGTTGTTGTTGTTTTTTGATTTCTTTGATTGTTAAATGTTATCATATTGCCTTATAAAGAATTAAATATAGCATATAAAAATATAATGTTATTCTATTACATAGCATAATTTGGATAATTTGGTATTTATTGTAATTTGGTATTTATTCTATTACATAGCATGATTTTATAGTGCTCAATTTAAATGTTAAATTATGAAACTTTACTAATTTTTTTTTATTTTTTAATCATTTGTGGTGGACAAAGTACTCTTAATAGTTGTATTAGAAGTACTCTATAATTTCATTTATTTAGATAAAAACAAAGGTTAGCCAAACGAAAATAATTGGATGGGTGACAAATTTTAGCTTTTGCAATTTTATTTTAATTATTATTATAATTTTATAACAATGCATATATAGAAATTTAATTCTTAGATTTTGCTAATAATTATTTATTTGATAATATGTTTTAGGTGGATGAAATTATAATTTTTGCAAAGAAAATAACTTTAATAGATAATTAACAACAAATTTTTTTTTTTTATAATTGGTCCAGTTAATCATTGTTAAGTTTTATTAATTTTTTTAGTTACATTTTATAGTGTTTGGATTGTAGGCAGAAAAAATAAGGTTTGAAAAATTTTGTTTAAAACTAAAAGAATAATTTCTAAAATTTATATTCTTTTTAATGATTCACAAATGTTATAAATAAATTTTATTAAAAAATGAATATTTTCATTAACTTGCCTTTTGAATTTTTGAGAAAAATTATATTGTTTTCATTTTGGTACTACAAAATTTATATTTATAATTTATGATTGTTCCAATATTACATTTATGATTGTTCCTATAATAAACAAAAATATGATTACAAATTAAATACATTATTCTTTACTAAATTAGTTTAAATTGAAAAAAAAAAAAATAATAAAACATACTCACAACTCAACTCGACACGCGAACATGAATTGTCACCCCTAGTCTTCTCTTATTTGTGTGTGTGTCTCTCTCTCTCTCCTTAGGAATCCCAAACAAATTAGTGGTTGTTCACCTTTACTATCTCACAATTGAGTAATTTTTCTTTTTTAACTTCTTTCTCTCTTCTTATGGTTCTTCTTCTTCTATTTTTGCCTTTTATTTTTCAGATTTGTAAAATTTTGTTGTCATTTTTTTCTTCCTTCTTATTTCAATTTCATTCTCTAAATTCTTTTTTTTTTTTATCATATGTTTTTTATTCCTTTTGATTTTGGTTTATATATATGTTATAAATGTTTTTTTTTTTTTTTAATACTTGTGTAGATATGAGATTGATGGCAAAAAATGGTGATGAAAAATTTTGTCACCAATAGGTTGAACTGACTATAAGCAAAAATTGGTGACGAAATAATTCTATATGTATATTATATATATATATATATATAGAGAGAGAGAGAGAGAGAAAGAGAGAGAGAGAGATGGGTTCAAGTTACACCTGGTATAACTTCACAAGAGTTAGAAAACATTCTTGCTATGTCATAATTATTCCCTAGAAATCAATGGTTGGCATTAACTCTTCCTATTAAATGTAGGAAAAAAAAAAAAAAAAAAGCATTGAACTCTCCCATCTCCACCGTCATCGTTTTCTCCTTTCTTTGTCACACGTCTTTTTAGTTCTATGCACTTTAAGCCTCAAGGCCCTCAACCATTGATTTCTAACACCATTGTTTCAAGGTACTGGAATTAGTGCTATAACAACATTTTTTTAAGAATCACTCATGGCCAAAATCACAATTATTTTAGAGAACAATTGTTGTGGCTAAGTTTTTCTAAAATATTCATGACCAATTTCGTTTAAGATCTGCCAAAATAATAGGTCTAAGGGTGAAATAATTGGAAAACCACTCATGGCTGAGTCTTTCTAAAGCACTCTACGTAATAATGTAATCATCTCTTTCACTTAGCTTATCATAATTATTATTTTGAAATTATTATTTCAAAAAGCAAGGATTATCCTTTCCCAAAAAAAAAAAAAAAAAAAAAAAAAAAGCAAGGATTACAAGGTCAAAAAAGCAGTAGGAACTAGGAATGGAGTTGGCCAAGATTGGTTTTGCAGTATGAGAAACCAGATCTACATAGAAAATTCTTCAATTCAATGAAGCTATTTATGAAAGAGGCTAATGATGAAAAAAAATCAGCCACAAAGAGTCTTTGCAACAAGACAGGTAACCAAACTGACTTGGTGGTGCTCAACAATCAACATAATACATGGTGGCTGCTCAGAATCATCTATAATCTAGGAGGAGAGAGAACAAATAACTCGTTTTTGGTAATGAGAGACTGGTATGGAATGTCATAAACAAATGATAATAAATGAAATGCTAATCAAAATATCAGTATTAATGAATTTTTTTTTTTACCGTTAGATCTACTTAAATTTAATGGTTTAAAAAATGTGTATGTAACTTGAACCTATCTCATATATATATATAATCAATGACGAAATATTTCATCACCTTATATGGTTAAATATTATAATAAAAAAATTACAAATTTAAAATCATTGGTGATGAATTTATTTCGTCTCTGAATATAATACTTAGTAACGAAAATATTAGGTGATAAAAAACTTTTATCACCTATCATTTTTTTTATTAAAATAATTTAGACCTATTAGTGATGAAAATTTTCATCACCGGGACATTTGGTGACGGGGTTTAGGTGACAAACGCTGTTTCATCACCATATGTCTTTGGCGAAGAAATAAGGACATTTTGTGACGAAAAGTTTCGTCACTATAATCCACTTTTGTTGTAGTGATTTTTAATTTATTTCCAACACTTTTTGCTTATTGTGTCTTTGTGGGTTTCACTCTTCTTTTTCTTTTTTTCCTTTTTTGGGCTATAATACATTCAACAATCAATATCTTATTTTCTTTAGCCTACTTTTATCTACAATAATTTAAACAAAAAGCTAAGGGTCCAAATAGATGATCTATGTGCTGCACAAATTCCGTTTCACTATTAACATGAATACCTCCTGCCAAATCATAAAATGCTTCATACACTTCAGGCCCAAAAAAAATACCCTTATTTTCTCATTTATTTGCTCAAAGTACCCTTTTGGTGTGTACATGTGAGAGTACCATAAGCTATACGTGCTCCATCACTCATTTCCCCAAAATCTCATTCTATGTGAAGTTATCTGAATTATGGTTTTACTAAATTTTTGGAATGAAATAACTCAAATAAAGTTATTGCTTTCATAACTTCCTTAAAGAAATTGACAACAACAATAAAATGAGGGCTTGTTGCATTAGCATGACCTGAATGAAGTTTGTCCTGACCGGTGAACTCATATTACCCAAATTATTAGCATCTTGCATTAAAAGAAAAATGGTTGCATATCAAAGGTCTAGTACAAGATCAACTGTCTAATGAAGATCCATCTACTAAATAATAAGAGGGATACCTCACGATTAGTGGCATTACGCCATCAGATGGTAAATTCCATAATCTGGCATTACAATAAAAGTGCATCACATATTAACTAAATCAGCAACTCATTCAAATACCGTTCTGCTCTGGAAAGGCTGAGTTCTGATCATTACTATGGTTATCATCATCATTTTCATCAAACCGCAATCTTGTGTTCTGGTCTATGAGAATACTCAAAATCTATATGTACAAAAGCTCGCTCAATTTCTGGGAGTTGCTCAAGTTTCACTTGAAGTGACTCACCGATATTATGAGCTTTGTTCAAAAGCATGTCTTGTGGCAAAATTATGTCAACCTCCACAAAATAATTTGAACCAAAAGTGTATGCTCTTACTGTGTCAATGTGCTTGATATCTTCATGGTGGTTCCATATCAGATATGTTAGCTTTGCCAAAAATTCAGGTGGTGCTGTCCTTCCAATTAGTGCCCAGACATTCTCAATGACTGTCTTCGTCCATGTATTCATTGTATATAATGCTATCTGCATCACAGGTTCAACAAATCATTATAAAAAGATAGATTAAGATCAACTCCAAGGAGCCAATCACAAATAGTGTCCATTTCTCTTTGAAAAATGAGAGATATAGAGTGAATACCCATATTTTGTCATGGCTGCAAGTGATTTTGATAATTATAAGAAAATAAAGGAAATTGATAACTTGTATGGTAGCTGAATTCAATTATCTTTATTATTTTTGGATAAATAAAAACAACAAATGCACCCAATTATCGAAAGTATAGTAGTAAAAAAAGAAAGAAAGAAAGGAGCGAAGAAGAAAGAAAAAAAGAAGAAGAGCTGCATATGAACTTACTATAACAGCTCCAGTAGGATCAATCCACCAATAATATCGAATGGCCAGGACGGCTGCTGCCAAACCAATTGAATTAGTAATAACGTCGAAAAAATGATCTTGAGCATAGGCTCTAATAATTTCATTTTTAAATCTTCGACAATAGACCATGAGCATAAACTTCACTATGGTCACACAGACCATTATTCCAATCATCCATTTCTCCTTCTGAGGATCCTTTTCAGGCTGGGTCTGTAATCAGCACAGGAAATGAAATAGATATTAAAGGAATCACTGATACAGTAAACAACTACAGAAAACGAAACTTAGAACAGTCATGTTTAAATGTTACATCCACCAACTCAGAATGTGATCTAACAAGGATCTCATACATTTAGGTAGTAGCTCAAAACCTATGTCATCCTTTTCATGAAGTACCAAGAACCAAAGTCATGTTGGACCTCAGAGTTCAGACGAGACATAAAGAAGGGAGTTAATTTTCAAACCCTCCTCAAAGCCAACTTTGATTAAAATATGTCTGAGTCTAGCCATAACAGTCATCTACATCCTTAACATAGATCGGAGCATGTGAGATAAAAGTTGCATACCTGTGCAAGGAATTGTCGACCAGACTCGAGCAGAATTTGTAATCCAAGAGTTGCCATTACTGAAGCAAAAACAATGATTCCCTGCAATCTCAAGCTAAATTAGTAAAATATTTGTTGCATTAAAGCGAAGTGTTGTAACAAAAAGTTGAAAAACAGTCTGGCTGTATATGATGTGATTATTAGCATGCCTTCACTCTTGAACCTACACTCAAATTTAAGCTCAAAACCAACGCTATTTATTCCCAAGAGAGTAGATTGTCCAACCACTTTTCCATTTTATCCCGGAAATTTTTATTCCTAAGACTAGATTGTGTATATTCACTGCAGTTTCTAATTAAACAAATATGCCCAAAACCAATGCTATTTGTTTTTAAACACAGTAATAGACCCCAAGCTCAACATTTTGGTAACAACATGAGAGCCTAAAGCATGGACCTGATAAAATATTTAGGCTTGAAATAAACTGTGGCATGACATCATGAAATGTCTATCTATTGCTTTTGCCTCTAGAATTTTTGGAATAAGACATAGCTGAGCCAATAGTACTAATGATGGAATAGCATTTCAGTTTATTTCCATCATTGATTACAGAAAGGTTTGATGAAATCATCAAATGGAGAAATAAAAACATAAAATCTTGACTTCTTTGGGGTAATTTTTTTTTTAAATAAAGTTTGAGATGCATAATTTTCACTCCACCAACTTCTGAGCAACCAAATGATCTACAGAAGCAACACTAACCAAGTACACATGAATGCTTATTATCAGCTTCAACAACCTAAATCCATCAGAATCTGAATTTTCAAAGAATTATTCAATTGGATGACTTACCACTGGCTGCATCCGGTTCTTTCCAATTGGATAACGATACTGGTTTGGATTTCTCATGGCATGGGCCGTGAACCACAATATAAAGCCTGACAAGAGATCTAAAAGTGAATCCAATGTTGAGGCAATAACCGCTAATGATCTGCTCTGAATAGAAACATAGAGTTTTGCTGCAAAGAGCACGACGTTAGCCATGTTTGATACATAGATAGCCATCCTCTCATTCTTTGCAAGCTTCTGCAACTCATCCTGAGAATAATAATGTGCAAAAAGATTAACAATGAAAAAATATTGGTTTTTCATTTCTAGGAAACAAGAAAGAAAGATTTTAGCTGTGATGAGATAGTATGGTTTTTTTTTTTTTTTTTTTTTTTTCCTCCCTTTTTGGTTTGTGGTATAGATGGAAGATTGAACTTAACCATTTCATATGAACGAAAATGTGTCATAGAGAAACAAAACATGAACACAAATAGTAGTCATTTGATATTATTTATGCAACCAAACTCAGAAATTTAAATTATTCTCCCATTTTGTTCCACAAAGTTGTCCTTCAAAATCATCAAGTTGAACACAACCAACCTCTGTTAGACTTCCAGGCACATAACCATTTGCAGCCACGGTCTCCATCTCCGTAAACCCTTCAAGGAGTCTTCCTTGTTTCTTATAATAATCAGCAACCTTGCTTCGTTTCCCTACAGTCAAAAGTACCAAGTTTAACATCATGTTCATTACTAGTCATGAATAAGGAGGTAGCATTCAAAGTCATTAAATATTGATGTTCCATTTTCCAAAATAACCCAACATAAATTATGTTAATGAGTAACAATACATTGAATTATTATGATATTAGAACTCCAAGCATAACACAAAAGGCCATATGTGAAGTCTGTAGTCACTCTCTATACGTATCATCTCCAAAGGGCATATTATAGAATGTCCCTTGCTGGTAAATGAAAGTTCCCAAAAAGCATCTAACTAGAATAAATTCTCTTCAAAATTTAAGGCCAAAAGATCAATGGTTTATATTTTTTCTCCATCTATTTATTTTCTTGTGTGGTTGTTGTGGTAACAAAATTGGGATGTCAAAATTCAACAATCAATTCATATGCATCAATAATTTCAGAAAATTTTCCTAGTGAAAGTTTTGGATTTGATGGCAATCATGCTCCACTTCAGCTATTGTGAAAGTCCATAGATTTTTCACCTAAAAGATTTTTCTTCCCAATATGAAAATTGAATCCTGACCAATCTCTAGAAGGGATGCAAAATTTACCATGGGGTCTATAGACCCCAATTGCCCCTTTTTTTTCACTAAACAAAGTTAAGAAACCATTGGATCAGTAACTCGGTTAAGTCAACTTCTAGTTGTCAAGCCCAAAATCAGTAACTTGGCCGAGTCAACTCAGTTACCAAGCCCCAAAAAAAAAAAAAAAAAAAAAAATCAGATCATCAAACATAAGGAACATCTTCGAAGTTCGTACTTTGTACAAAAATTTAGAAACTCGTCTGAGTCAACTCAGTTATCAAGCCAAAAATCAGATTTAGACTGAACCAAGAAACCAGTGACTCGAAGCCCAAAATCAGATTACATATTTTACATTAACAGAGAACATCTGTGTCCTTTTTTTATTTTTATTTTTTGGTAAATTGTTCATGAATCTTGCTAAGAAAAGAAAGAATATGGAATTTGAAGAAAAAAACAAAAAATGTAACTTTCATTCTAGTATTGGCATGTCCTGGCCATTATAAAACTGTTGGTCATTCTAGTATTGGCATGTTCTTTAGGATAATATCATTATATTATACGTACATAAATATATTGATAAAAAAAAGTTTTATCTTCCTTTTTCTTTTTCTTTTTTCAAGTACAATTAAATTCAATTATATGGTTAATCACTTGAAACAACCACACTTTTGAACTCAATTATATGGCTAAAGAATTGCTAATATGTTCTCTCTCTCTTTTATATAAATATATAAATATATATATATATATATATATATATATATATATTCATGAAAGAAGACTTACTTGGGACATGAAGAAAGCTGCTGAGAGTGAAGAAACCATGTTCACCACCATCTCTTCTTTCATCCAGTGTAGGAAACTCTGGCACACGGAGCCTCCAAGACCCAGATGACATGTCACTTCTGGTTGCCGATTCAACATCCTGTGGCACAAAATTCTCTCTTCTGCTCTCATGGGTCACCTCCATGTTATTCCCACCCTCTTCCATGATCACCTCCTCTCTCTCTCTCTCTCTCTCTCTCTCTCAGAGGCACAACAGAAAAACAAGACTGCGTACCCCTCTTATATTTGTTGAGCTTGAGCCTTTTGTTAATGAATCACAAAAACACACACAAAGAAACAGTACAAGACAGCACTGCAGTACCCTTCTATGTTGAGCTTGAACTTTTGTTGTTTGATACACAAAAACATGGGAAGTGTTACATAAATAACAAAGTTTTAGTACTGAGTCTTCACTGCGAAGAATGAGAATTTCTAAAGAAATGGGCTGGATGGATTATAATAAAGGAATATATAGAATAGTGGCATAAAATAGAAAGCAAAGGAATAAATAAGTTGAAGTTATGGATCACAATTGACATCTTTCTCGAACTTGCAAAGAAATTTCCTACCGACTAACAACGAAAAGTTAAAGCAACTTCCACGTGGTGCAGTATCATAAAGATTGCGTGTATAAAGTGTCCCTTTGGTCGAGTTCATATCATGACTCGGATGTTTACTGCTATACTTCCTAGGGGTGGCCAAAATAGGTGCCTTCGCCGTGGAGGCATAGCGGGAAAGGTGGGTCAAGCGAAACGTGTATTTTTCAATAAATTTTCTCACACTTATTAAATGAATGATTATGTATGATATCTATATTTTTTTTTTCAGATAATGTAATCGTGAAAGTGATAGTGGGCACGGAATAATGAGTATTTGATAATTAGGGTGTCTATAGCCCGCCAAACCTAATCCACCGGGGGGATCCGACCACATTTAAACCGAACTTGATCTAATTTGGTGACTGCGGGGCTCTACCTTAAAAATCCAACCACAATGGGTCAAATGATGGATTTTCTCCTCCAAAATCCAACCCACCCGATTCAACCAATGAACCTAGTCAAATCCAATGACGAGATCTATGCTAGATCTAGTGAAATCTCCACTAGATCTTTTCCATTCCAAGTAGTTCTCTGCCTTTCTCTACCATTAATCAATGTCGACTGCCTTGCCACCCTTGAAACTCCCAATCCATCTAATCCGTTGTTCCTTATTAGTCGATATCAAGTTGAGTTTTCCTCCACCTCATCTGATCAAGTTAGGGAGGGTTGAGCACAAACTTGACTTGATTCAACCCGTGGACACTCCTAGTGATTATCATTACTTCTTCTTTTTTTGTTTTTGTTATTATAATTCTCCCAATAATTAGGCTCTATTTGGTTAAGAGGATGAAAATGGGTGGAAAAATGGAAAAGATTATTTTAATAGTCCATTATATGTGTTTGGTAAATAGGATACGAAAGGCCTTTTTTTTTTTCTTTTTTTTTAAGAAGCAAATAAGATCAAAAAGCGAAATGATGGGAAATAAATATAAATTAATTTCCTTTATTTGGTTGAAAATAAAAATAATATGTTGAAAAAGATATTTTGTATGAATTTACTACGGTCCTAATTACATAGTATAAGAAGTTTTTTTTTAATTATTATATAAGAAAAATATTATTTATCATCAATTAAATTAGTAAAAATGATATCTTACAAAAGTTAATACGGCCCTATTTTTTTTAAATAAACGTTTTTTTATTATAAAATAAATGATAATACATCTCATTTCCTATATTTTATATCCTTCCTTTTATATTTCTTTGGGTTACAATTTTCCATGTAATTCAACAAGAGCATCCTAAGGAAACAAATTTCTCAATTTACTGATACTATGTACTCAAACATAAAAGATTCTCTTATGAGAAAATTATTGAGCTCGGTTCAGTATTAATACTAATTAGTACACATTAAAATAAGGTAAAATACTAATTAGTACATGTAAGGACTCAATTTGTAACGACCCCAAATTGGTTTATTGGGTTCGAACGTAAAGGCCCAAACAATAAATTTGTAGAGAGTGGGCTAAAAGGCTAGGCCTTGGTCACCGAACAGTGGTTGGTCATAGTGTTCATGGTGGACGCACAGAGGTGAACTAAGCTTGTCCATGAACCTTGTCCATTGAGCTTAATGTTCTCATTACTCCTTTCACTTTTTTGGTTCCCATCTTTCTTTTGGCGCATGAATCCTTACATTATATAGTCATTCTCAGTTGATCCTGACCTTCCATCTGTCGATCAGACAGATAACTACTCGAGTGCCTATCCCATCAACCGCCTCCCCCCACTTTCTATTAGTTGCAATAACCGAAACCACACTGTTCAGGGGTCTTTTCCCATCAATGTGGCTAGGACATTTGTTGGCGCATTCAATGCGGAGGTGACGTCTTTTCCTTGAACGATTCCCACACTGCACTCCCATACGAGTCCCATTCCACTCGCATTTTCTTCTTGGAGCGCTTTGGAGACTGCCTTTGGTGACATGTCGTTATTCCCTTTTAGTCCTCGGGATGCCGAGGACAGGGTCATCCTCGGCTGCATCTTTAGGCCATTTGGACTTTCGCTACTTGTCCTCGGCAACTACTCTCCTCGGCGCGGGCCTTGGGCCCTAATGGAAAGTGGGCCGGGACCACAAATTCTCTGGCCCCATAATAGCCCCTCAAAATTCTGCTGTCCGGATCCTCGGACGGAGAGGAGGGTTTTGATGACATCAAGTCTCTGTCATAGCTTGTCAATCCTTGTCATCTATCAGTTCAGAGACTCTTCGTCTACCCGAGACACGTTCTTGGAGCCTTGGAAGGTGAAACGTGTCTTCATTAAATGCGGGCAGCTCTGTACTTCCCACGTTCAACGGCGCGATGGTGATCTAACGGTGGAGATTTCCTTACCTTTATAGGCGGGAAAATTCGTGCAGTTACTTTCGATGGGAGATATAAATAATTTTTAGAACTGATTTGTCACTTCACTTTTGCACTTAAGAGTTCTAGCGTACATATTCTAGGTTCAGTCAAACTTTCATCCAAATTCAAGTCTATCTCCAGCACAAAAAGCCTGTTCGAGGAACCTTTCCTCTTTTCTGTAAGTTCTCTACCTTCACTAACTCATGTTTTTTATTTTCTGGGTTTATTTTTCTCTCGTTCCTCTCCTTCTCCCGTCACCCCCTGAGTCTATTTAGTAGTTCCTAAAGATGGTTAAATTGAAAAAGTTGATTGAGACCGAAGAGGTGATAGAAAAGTTCATCGCTGACTATAGGATTCCCCCCAACGTAAGTTTAAGGCACTGCAAGAAGGGGTAGTGGCATCTTAAGAGAAGGACGGGCGAGGTGGTTATTTCCCATGGGGTCGGTAATGAGGAGTTACCTTAGGTATTTCCGATTAGCTCCCACCCAGTGTACCGCCAATATGTTTAGGATTCTGGGTTGTGTGGATGCCTTAAACGAAAAAATGGGGCTAAGACTAACCCATCATGACGTAAATTGGTGCTACATTCTCCAAAATTTGAGGGGTAAATCCTACTATATGAAGACGAGAGAGACGATAGGGTTCGGCTAATCCAGTGCCTCCCCGAGTCTAACAAAGGGTTGAACAAGGACTTTCTTATTGTATCTGGGGAATGGCATGATGGCCTTCCTTGCCCAATTGTGGAGGGAGAACCAGTTGGGGTGTAGAGAGTAGAAGGGTGTCAATCCTTTGCGCCATCTTAATTTGGTGCGGTTCGGTTACTAACCATGTACATGCCTTCATTTGCCGACCCAAAGCACGTGATTAGAGCTAACGATCCTCTACTTCCGAAAATTACTATAGTAGAGTACGGGTTTTTGATCTCTGAAGGATCTCCTGTCCCGGAGGGCATCCCGTTGGCGGGCTCTTCCTCGTCTCACCAAGCAACGGAGGACAAAGGTGATTTGGGTCTGTTCGAGGAGGGATTTGGAGTATTTGACCAAGCTGACCCATCCGAGGATCCTCCCGATGATCTGGGTGATCCTAATTTGTCCGAAGCGGAACTATTGTCAGTGGGAACATCCTCTCGAGCCGAGATGGGTCTTAAGAGAAAGCCCCCGACCAGGTTATTCGACCTCATTGAGGGTCAGCCGGGGAAGGGTGCACAGGGAAAGTCGCAATCCAGTGCTCCAACTCCCCCACCCCAGCCCCAACCTGTCCAGACTAAGTCTTCCTCTTCCAAGTCGCAGCCACAATCTCCCCGTCCCAAATTTCCTGCTCCTCCTCAATCAGCTATACCTCCTCGGCCTGAGCCAACCGACCCAAAGAGAAAGAGGAGTCCCAAGGGTAAGGAACCAATGGACGGGGGGAAATCTCAATCCTCTCGGGAGGGGGACGAAACCCCACGACCTCAAAAACAGTTAAAGATCGGGCATCAAGGCCACGGGAAAGAGATCGATGCCCAATCCGTGCCGAGCACTTGGCTTCCCGCCCCAATGCTCCACGGGGAGCCATTGTTAGAAGACGCATCCATGAGGAGCCTTGGAGACGGAGAAGGCGGTTATGTGGCCGACGCGCTAGAAAGGACCCTACTGCTTCCTACTGATATGGAAGAGTTGAAGAATATAAGGATGCAGGAGGTTTTCCTCAGCGTGAAGAGGTACCTGGGTATGGTAAGGCTCCTAAAACCTAAGACTCCATCGATTCTTTCTCCTAGATTCTCATTCATAATGTGTTTGTCTCAATTAGCAGGCTATCCAGGCCACCTATAGGATGGAGGAAAAAGTTAAGGGGCAGAGTAAGGCCGCAAAGATTGAGCGCAATAAATGTATAGACGCTGCACGAACCCTCAAAACTTCCGAGGCTGATCTCGCGAAGGCCAGGGAGGACTTAAAGGAGGCTACTAGAGCCAAGGATAGTGCCGAGGCAGGTTTGACTGGTACCCAAAAATAGGCCGAGGAACAGACGAGGCGCCTACTTACTGCCGAGGAGCAATTGGTGATTGCCAAGGAGCAGATCAGTGATTTAAAGAAGAAACTGATCGAGGCAGACAACGCTAAAGGCGTGGCGAAATTTGCTAAGGATGAAGCCGTGAGGGCAAGAAGGAGGCTGAGTTTGCCAAGACTGAGGCCGAAACTGTTAAGGACAAGGCCGAGGAGGAGAGTTATGAGGCGGGGGTGGCTGAAACCCAGGCCCTCCTTAAAGCTCAAATCCCTAGTGTATGCAGGCTATACTGCTCCCAGGTTTGGGACGAGACCCTCAAACAAGCTGGGGTGGAGGCTTCGTCCGACTTGTGGAAGGCGGAGAGCATATTTTATCCTCCAGCCATCCATGAAACTGCCTCCGCCAGTTCCGAGGCTATGAGCGTTCCATAGGAGGCTGAGGCTGCTCGGTCAGAAGCTGCTCAGCTCATTGTTATTCCCGGTGAGTCGACTGAGGGAGAAGAGCCTCATGAGGCGACAGAAGCACCTGGAGGCCTGAATCTTAAGATGCCTCAGGAGGCTGCCAGGTCTGCAATCAGTGCTCAGATTTCTGGTGCCAAGGAGCCAGCCCTCTTTGTTAAGCCCTTTCAGGCCATTCCCCTTACTGATGTCTCCAAATGCACCGAGGCTAATCCTGCTCAGCCGTCCCAGGAAGGGGATGTCTCCCAGGGCCCCGAGGCTAGTCCTGCTCAGCCTTCCCAAGATGTGGTAAAAACGAAATTGAAGAAGTAGAAGCCCTGACCAACTTTTGTATTTGTTTCTAGTTTAACCGTTAATTAGTTTCCCTTTTATTTTGAGGACTTTAGAGTTTGCATGTAATTAAACTCTTTGACCACATGTATGAAATTTTTTTTTTCCTTTTTCCTTTAAATTACATGTTTGTTGCCCTTGCCGATATTTACTATTGTTGCAAATCTCATGGTTTTTGAACCAGTTATCTTAACATATATGAATGGTTGTGCATATGATATATTTGGAATCACATCCCGAATTCTAACTTACCCGCGCCCATGGGGTGTTGAACTTGTATCTAAACATATTTCTGGGGAACTAAAGGCATCATCCGAGGTGCCAAGTGTATTATTGAGCAGGGCCTGGTACTTAAATTTTCTTGGAGTATCTAGTTTCCCCATAGGTTTTAGTCCGAGGACCACGCAAGATTTTGGTTCTGTCTAGTACTTTCTTTTTGTAGTGGTTCTTTAAGTAGTTGGTTTCCCCATAGGTTTGAGTCCAAGGACAATACCCTAGTTCTGTCCAAAATTTAGATTTTCTTTAAGTAGTTGGTTTCCCCATAAGTTTGAGTCCGAGGACCATGCAATACCCTGGTTCTGTCCAAAACTTATAGTTTTTGCTTAAAGTAGTTGGTTCCCCATAGGTTTGAGTCCGAGGACCATGCAATACCTGGTTCTGTCCAAAACTTAGATTTTCTTTACGTAGTTGGTTTCCCCATAGGTTTGAGCTCGAAAACCATACAATACCTTGGGTCTGTCCAAAACTTATAGTTTTTGCTTAAAGTAGTTGGTTTCCCCACAAGTTTGAGTCCGAGGACCATACAATACCCTGGTTCTGTCCAAAACTTAGATTTTCTTTAAGTAGTTGGTTTCCCCATAGGTTTGAGTCCGAGGACCATGCAATACCCTGATTCTGTCCAAAACTTAGATTTTCTTTAAGTAATTGGTTTCCCCATAGGTTTGAGTCTGAGAACCATACAATACCTTGGTTCTGTCCAAAACTTATAGTTTTTCTCCAAGTAGTTGGTTTCCCCATAGGTTTGAGTCCGAGAACCATACGATACCTTGGTTCTATCCAAAACTTATAGTTTTTCTCTAAGTAGTTGGTTTCCCATAGGTTTGAGTTCGAGGAACATGCAATACCCTAGTTCTGTCCAAAACTTATAGTTTTTCTCTAAGTAGTTGGTTTCCCCATAGGTTTGAGTCTGAGGACCATACAATACCCTGATTCTGTCCAAAACTTAGATTTTCTTTAAGTAGTTGGTTTCCCCATAGGTTTGAGTCCGAGGACCATATAATACCTTGGTTCTATCCAAAACTTAGATTTTCTTTAAGTAGTTGGTTTCCCCATAGGTTTGAATCCGAGGACCATACAATACCCTGGTTCTGTCCAAAACTTAGATTTTCTTTAAGTAGTTTCGAGGATTAGCCCCTTAACCAAGGTGTGGGGCGTTGACTTGATGTTGGAAGCCCCTAGAACTGCCCGTGCCACTGGCACTTCGGAGCGTAGCTTCTAGTGGAATTTTATATTAGGGCAACAACAGCGGGCTACTGGAAATGATGGAGGGGCTTTCGCAGACCCTTGCTAGACAAGGGCTTGATCCTACCACCGCCTGTGCCAACGCACAAGCCTTCCCATAGACGGCGCCAATCGTAAGGACTCAATTTGTAACGACCCCAAATTGGTTTATTGGGTTCGAGCGTAAAGACCCAAACAATAAATTTGTAGAGAGTGGGCTAAAAGGCTAGCCTTGGTCACCGGACAGTGGTTGGTCATGGTGTTCATAGTGGACGCACAGAGGTGAACTGAGCTTGTCCATGAACCTTGTCCATTGAGCTTAATGTTCTCATTACTCCTTTCACTTTTTTGGTTCCCATCTTTCTTTTGGCGCATGAATCCTTACATTATATAACCCTTCTCAGTTGATCCTGACCTTCCATCTATCGATCAGGCGGATAACTACTCGAGTGCCTATCCCATCAACCGCCTCTCCCCACTTTCTGTTAGTTGCAATAACCAAATCCACCCTGTTCAGGGGTCTTTTCCCATCAATGTGGCTAGGACGTTTGTTGGCGCATTCAATGCGGAGGTGACGTCTTTTCCTTGAACCATTCCCACACTGAACTCCCGTGCGAATCTCATTCCACTCGCCTTTTCTTCTTGGAGCACTTTGAAGGCTACCTTTGATGACGTGTCGTTATTCCCTTTTAGTCATCGGGATGCCGAGGACAGGGTCATCCTCGGCTACATCTTTAGGCCATTTGAATTTTCGCTACTTGTCCTTAGCAACTATTCTCCTCGGTGCGGACCTTGGGCTCTAATGAAAAGTGGACCGGGACCACAAATTCTTTGGCCCCACAGTATACATTTAAAAAAAAAAAAGCTCCTCTAAAAAAAAAAAAAAAAACTAATTCCAAGAGTCAGAGTAATTCCTGGCCCCACTGTAGCTGCTTTCTTTCTTCTTCTTTTTTGTTTCTTTCTATCTTTTCTTTTCTTTTTTTTCTTTTTTTTTAATATAGATAAGTAGTTGGCAAATGACAATAAAGTGAAAGGATATTTAAGTAATTTGACCTAAAAAGACCATTTTTCCTCCTCTACTTTTTTTTTTGGGTGGGACCAACTCATCCATTTTCTTCCAGATGTTTCTTTGTGAACCAAACCGAGAAAAACCTGCCAAAGCTTTTATAATCGAATTGACACCTTTTTATGTATAAAATACTTGAAAATTTAGAGAGAAGAATTTGAATTGCAAAACTAACAGCAGCATATTATAATTATCTTAAAAAAAATTAAAAAAAAAAAAAAACCTACGTGTTCCCTCCACATTTTTTTAAGTTTTTCATTCATCAACTATTCACCCCCAATAATATAAGCTACTTAATTAGGATTGGTTAATTTATTGAGACAAAAGAAAGTTAGGACTCAGATTATCTACCATCTTTATCTCCAGAATGTGGATAGAAAGTTTGGAAATAGAAAAGGACCCCAATGGTCCAATACCCACAAGAGAATACTTCTTTTTTTTCTTTTTTCTTTTAATACCGATTTTATTTTATAGACAAAATTTAACTACAAAATAAGTTATAACTTTATGCTACAACCTTACTCAATATCTTTTTCTTTAAGGTGAATTTTGACAAATCCACCATTGGATTACATATTCTTCTTATTTCCTCCATGTTTGTAAAATTTCTAGAAAATTGAAGATCAATAGTTATGTCATCAATAAATTATTTAAATTACAAATTTTTGTAGTTTAAAATTATGCATAAAATATAAGCTTATAAATCATATAATAAATAATATCTGATTGACATAAAATTTGATATGTGTATTAAGAACGTAAAAAATATGGAATTCAATGGTTAGATTTTTAAAATATATAGTAATGTTTATTTTATTGAATAAGATTGTAATTTTAGCCAACAATCAATTTTGTAACAAAATTTTGTCTTTATTTTATTTTGTCTTTATTTTAATTTTTAAAAAGTTTACAAAATGATACGATATTGGCAGGAGAGAATAAATGTAGCATCAATTTTATTAGAAAAAGTTTATAAGTTGATATAACAATTGTTGCGATGTGCAGGAACCAACCGCAACCGACATAGTCAAAGTCTTAAGTGACCGACAATAGAATATATACTAATTATGATGTGGTTGATGTCGATCGTTAGTGGAAAAACCAAATTATACTACGTTTTATATTAGTCAATCTGATTCTAAAAAAAAAAAGAAAAGACTTAGTCAATCTATATGCTGATATCATCAACCATGGCTGGAGAATGCATTGCAGTGCAGCTTGGGAAGCAGAGAATCGAAAAATGGACCATGTCGGCTCCGCAGGAACTACGTATTGCACACCTCTAATTGTCGGGATGAATGCCACGTCAATAATAACATATATACAATTTTTTAAAAGTTATATTTTATTTTTTATTTTGTATTTAAAAGTCGACTCAATAGGGAATTTGTTAATAAACTTTTTAAAGGAAATTTTGATAACAGAGAAATAAAAATAAATAAAAAATTGTCAAAAAACTAGTTACTTCTATATTTTCTTATAAAAATTTTCTAAAAATATTTTTTAAATCAATAGGTATTCGTTAACTTTTCCTATATAAAGGTTATGTATGAAAATTTTATGTATTTTATCTAAAATTAAAAAAAAAAAATAGTTAACATGTATTTTATGTCAAATAAAAACTAGTTTGTTGTGACAATATGTATATGAGAATACTAAAATTTAAAATTTTGATTTTGGAAGAAATGTAGTTTGTTGTGACAAAATGTATTCTATTGTTGCCTAATATGATTTTGTGGTTACCACTCATCTTGTAACAATAAGATAGATCGATTAATTTAGATGGATAAGACTTCAAATGTTGTTTTATGAATAATTGTTCTTTATCATTAGAACAAAACAACAATTAGTCCCCTACTCTACAAGTTATTTTACCAGTTGAACTTGAGCTAACTCAAATCCACAATATTGTTTGGATTCAAATTCTATTAGATGTGCATTAATATATATATATATATATATATATATATATATATATATATATATATATTCAAAGCATGCAAAGTTGTACAAGGACGATTTTTCTTTCTTGAAAAATAATTAAACCAACTACTCATCAAAGGTAATAAATATTGTTGAAATAATACTCCTAAGCACCAAACTTTCTGTATCATGATGTCTAGTGGTACATGTTGCTGCCAACAGGGATGTTGGGTGTAACACTATCACCCTATAATTTTACTACTAATTTATTTCATATGCATGTATTAAAGAGGAGGCCCATGGTTAAATGAATTTATTTGATTTAGTTCTAATATATTTAAATAAGATAATTATTATGGTATAAGAGACCCAAGAGAGATGGCATAAATAAATAGATGGGCATTGATAAGCTTAAAAACTCTAGCCTTTTATCCTTAAACTTTACATATATATAAATAAGCATATGTTTGGATAGTGGCAAGCATCCCATGTTTTGCGCGTCCAACGTTTTTTAGCAGTGCACGGGACCCGCAAATACTTTTTTCAAAAAAATAACTTTAAAACTAAGTCCCACAATACTATTCACACATTTAAAAATTATTTTACTATAATGTTTTCAGTTTTCAACAATAATCGATATTTAAACAGACACTAAGGGAGTGTTTGGATAGAATTATGTTGCGTCTACGTTTGCGTTTTGCTTCTTTTTTTTTCTTTTTTTTTTCTTTTTTTCTTTCACTCGTTTCCAGCTTTTAGAGACAAAGTTTACTGTTCACGTACTATTCATGGGACCCACAGCCACTTTATTTAGAAAAAAATATTAAAAATGGATCCCACGATACTATTCACACATTTAAAAATTATTTTGCTAAAGTATTTTCAATTTTCAGTTTTAGCAAAAATAAGTTGTATCCAAACGGACCTTAAGAGATTTCCCCTCTTTTAGTGGCACCACACAATTTTCTTGATTATCTTCTCTGCAGCTGTGCGTGTGAGAATCAGGCCAGCCCTCCCCTCCTTATTATAGCACTTGCAGCAGTGGAGCTAAATAGCTATATAGCTATTTTAGCTCCACCAAAACACCAAAAAGAAGCATGTAGTAGTGGAGCTAAATTTATTTTTTTTAGCTCCATTGCTACAATGCACATCTATAGATAGATGTGCACTGTTCATGAGAGCTAAACAAAAAAAATATTATTTTACTCCCGGCCTGATTAAAATAATAAAAACTCTCTCTCTCTCAGTCACTCCATCTAAAAGCTCTCATCTCATCTCTCAAAACTCTCTCAAGCAAACGGTGAGATCAGTGTGCGTTGGTATCGGGGTTAAGATTGGTGTGTGGTTTCGACGTTTGGGTAGCTACATTTGGGTTTGGTGGGTTTCAGCATTTGGGTTGCTGGATTTCAGGGGTCACGGTGGAGATGGTGGTGGTGGTGGGTCGTTTTGCTAATGTTGGGTCGTATTGGCGTGGGTCTGATTTGTGATTTGTGGTCCCGATTTGTGATTTGTGGCTGTGGTGTTTTGTGGTGTGTTGTGGGTTTGTTTTGTGGTGGCTGTGGGTTTGTTGGTGATGCTGTGTTGGTGGTGGTTGTGCCGCATTTTTTATTTTTTATTTTGTTTGTAATTGGTGATTTTGTTTGGTCTAGATTGAGGAAACAAATTGGAGATTTGGGTTGGTGTTTTTTTTTTTTTTTTTTCCCCTGCTATGGACTGCTGGTGGTGGTGGTGGTTGTTGTGGGTGTGGCTGATGGTAGAGGTGGTTGTGGTTTGTGCTGTGGATGTTTTTTGGGTAGTGGAATATATTATTTCATTGTGTTGAAAGCTAAAATAGATCTACTGTTACAGCATATATATAGGTAAAATAGATAAAGTAACTTTTGGTGGAGCTAAATAGCTAAATTTTTAGCTCCACTACCGTGGATGCTCTTGAGTTCTTTTATTTATGTGACACCTATCAAGCTTCTATATGGTTTAAGGGTTAGTGATATCTCCCACATCTAGGAAAGAGAATGTTTATGTATATTTAGTCTTTATGCCCACATATCATAGGTTGGTAGGCGTGAACTCAGGCAATTTAATTTTGTCACCATGCTAATGAGAAAAAGGTTCTTTTATGTTTACTATATAATTATACTTATCTTTTTTTTTTTGAGAAAAATATAATTATACTTATCTAAGTAAGTTCACCACCAATTTATCATCTACGCACATATCATTGTTCAAATATTTTGTCCAGACTTTATCATTTATGTTTTGCGGCATCAAGGGAATAATAGACTATGTGATGGCTAGACGCCTAGACCTATAATGACAAAATATTGTTTCATTTTTTATATTCATTTCTGTGATCATAGAGGAGCCCCTTTACCATTATGTATAAATAGGCTATTCTATTTGTACCAATATGGTATAGGGGTGTACTCAATCCTTCTTTATCCATTAGTTCCCAGTCCCTCTCTTCGTCGCGGGGTAGAGTTCCCTAGAGTTGCGGTACATTCATGCCGATTAATAGATAGTGAAAATCTATGGAACAAGCTGATCAAATGTGAAAGTGAATTGGATAGTTAAGTAAGTAATGAGAAAATTTTGAAAATATTAGTGTAGTACAAAATTATACTGTTAAGCATGAAAATAGATTTTTAAATGGGAAATTTTTGTAAATTGATGGACCTATATTTTGTACAAAAATTTTTTGTATTTCATCTAAAATCGAAACAGTTTTAGTTAACATGTATTTTATGTCAAATTAAAACTAGTTTGTTGTGACAATATGTATATGAGAATACTAAAATTTTAAATTTTGATTTTGGAAGGAATATAGTTTGTTGTGCCAATATGTATTCTATTGTTGCCTAACAAGATTTTGTGATTTGTCAGCCTTATATGATAATTATAGCAAATGGTGTGGTAAATGGTATGATCCTAGAATTTGTGAGATAAATATGATAGTTTTTCATCTTGTAACAATAAGATAGATTAAAGATAGATTGATTAATTTAGATGAATAAGACTTCAAATGTTGTTCTACAAATAATTATTCTTTATCATTAGGACAAAACAACAATTAATCCCCCTAATCTACAAGATATTTTATCAGTTGGACTTGGGCTGACTCAAACTCACGACATTGCTTGGGTTCAAAATCTATTAGATGTGTACCCAAAAAAAAAAAAAAAAAAAAAAAAAAATTCTACCATAACCATGCATGGTTGTACACAAACAAATTTTCTTTCTTGAAAAATAATAAAACCAATTTCTCAACCAAAAAATAATAATAAAACCAACAACTTATCAAAGTTAATACTCCAATAATTGTTGAAAATAATACTCCTAAGCACCAAACTTTCTTGCACCATGATGTCTGGTGGTATATGTTGCTGCCACCAAAGTCAAACGTCGTGTTTTTTTTTTTTTTTTTTTGATAAAAACAACACAGAGAACTTTCATTAAACTGAATTCTGAGTAAATAAGATTACATCTCTTCTCACTTGACATTGAATAATGGGTGGAGTGTCCTCCACCCATACTACACAGTCAGAAACAAGTTTGGCATTTCGAGCCATTAAGTGGGCAGCAACATTTCCAGTTCTCCGAACATGGCTAGCAGTCCATACCTGGACCTTCTGCCTCCAGTGCACTGCTCCTTCAATAATTGGACGGATTGATATCGATGGCAAACTTTTCCCCAGCAGTGCATTGGTCACCACTTGAGCATCACCTTCCAAAATCACTTGATTGAGTCCTAGGTCCCCTGCAAGCAGTAATCCCTCCTCAAAAGCTTTAGCTTCCACTTCCACAGCCCCTAACGGTAACTCCAGCTTTTTACTCATAGCTCCCATAATCTGGCCTTGTGCGTTTCTGATTACAACACCAACACCACAGCTACCCGGCTCCAAAAACACTGCCCCATCCACATTTACTTTGTACCACCCTTCACACGGAGGCGTCCATCTCTCAGTTCTCGAAGACGGAGTACTAATCGAAGCTGCATTCAAAGAATTGAACTCCTCCACCATAATTTCAGTTTCCTTAGCAATTGTCTTCCCTGACTTGCCACAACCTTCAAACTTTACAGCATTCCTATTTTTCCAAATACACCAAGCTATGATGGCAAAAAACTCCCAGCTGATTTCCCTTCTTTCCTCCCATAATTTCCACACAACTTCCATGAAATCCCGCAACGGGCTTTGAAACTTTGGCAAAGCAAGCTTTGACTCCCTCCACACAGCCTCGGCCATCTCACAATCCCAAAGCGCATGCCCCGAAGACTCTACTTTCCCAAAAACTCCACATACGTCCTCCACAGGAATTCTTTTGAGCTTAAGACCGTAGTTTGTAGGGAGGATATTCTTGCACGCTCTCCACATAAAATGCTTTACCTTGCTTGGACAGTGCAGACTCCAGATAAATTTCCAGAACTCATTCCACTTCTTTGGATTTGATGCCTCTCCCCCATCAGCTGATCTCCTTTGTTCCTTCAGCCAACTACATGCCACTTTATACCCACTGCTCACAGTAAATCTCCCATTTTGGGTCCATGCCCAAGTTATAGCATCCTCTGGAAAAGTGTGGCTAATTGGAATGCTTAATATAGTCTCAGCTTCGTAAGGAAGGAAAACGCTGCATACCAAGTTTTTGTTCCAACCGCCACCCTCTCGATCTAGAAGAGAATCCACCATATTACTCTCAAAAGCATGGGGCCGGGGACTAGTAACTTTGAAGGATTTTTGGGTTGGCAACCATCTATCACCCAATATTCTCACCCTTTGACCATTTCCTATGCTCCAGCGCAGCCCCCTTTCAAGGACATTTTTAGCTTCCATCAAGCTCCTCCATGTGTATGAAGGCTTCTTACCTACTTGTGCCTCCATGAAATTGCTTTCCGGAAAATACTTCGTTTTTAAGACTCTGTGTGTAAGAGAATCCGGATTTTGCATAAGCCTCCACCCTTGCTTTGCAAGTAAAGCTAAATTAAACGCCTTGAGATCTTTGAAGCCCATCCCCCCATCAGCTTTTGGTTTGCACATTTTCTCCCAAGCAATCCATGCTAGTTTCTTTTCCTTGTCACGCTGTCCCCACCAAAAATTACAAACCAAAGAGTTTAGCTCGCTGCACAAGGAGTCGGGGATTTTAAAGCAATTCATTGTGTAAGTTGGAGTAGCTTGGGCAACAGCCTTTATGAGAATTTCCCTGCCTGCCGGTGACAACAATTTTCCTTTCCAACTTGCTATTTTGCGCCCAACTTGGTCCTTAATGCGATTGAATGCTTTCTTTTTTCCCCTCCCAACCAAAGGGGGCAAACCCAAATACTTCTCATGTTGGAGAATGATCTGAGCTCCAAACATATCCTTTTCCACTTCTTGAACCTCCACCTTTGTATTTTTACTAAAAAATAGGGATGTCTTTTCTCTGTTTAGCTTCTGCCCAGACTCTCTTTCATAGTTATCCAGAATTTTGGTGACTTTTAGCCCCTCTTCTATCGATGCCTTACAGAAAACAATACAATCATCCGCAAAAAGTAAATGGGACACCCTTGGGGCTCCTCTACACACTGAAATACCCCTTAGATTTTCGCCAGACTCATCTCTTCTTAGCATGGCCGAGAGACCCTCCGCACACAGGAGAAATAAGTATGGGGAGATTGGGTCCCCTTGCCTAAGTCCTCTTGTTGGAGCAATTTTACCCTTAGGTTCCCCATTAATTAAAACCGAATATGAGACCCTGGATACACACATCATCATCAAAGATATCCACCGATCTTGGAAGCCCATTCTTCGCATCATTGCCTCCAGGAAACCCCATTCCACCCGGTCGTATGCTTTGCTCATGTCCAACTTGATTGCCATTAGACCTTCTTTACCCTTCCTTCTTTGATTGATGCAATGCATGACTTCAAAAGCAACCAAGACATTGTCTGTGATTTGTCTACCAGGAACAAAAGCACTTTGAGCATCACTAACCACTTTTGGAAGTACCCCTTTCAGCCTGTTAGCAAGAACCTTGGATACAATTTTATATATCACATTACACAAGCTAATAGGGCGATATTCAGAAATTTTTTGGGGGGATTTCACTTTGGGAATCAAGCAGATGTATGTATCATTTAGACCATTAGGCATTATTCCAGTTCTAAGTATATGCATAACACTTTGAATAACCTGAGGACCTACCACATCCCAATTTGAATAACCTGAGGACCTACCACATCCCAATACTTTTGGAAAAATATAGGGGACATACCATCCGGGCCAGGGGACTTAGTTGGGTGCATCTGCATAAGGGCTCGCCACACTTCCTCTTCCTTAAATTCCTTCAGGAGCTCAGTGTTCATTTCTTCTGAAACTCTTCTGCCAACAGCACCAAGACTTGCTTCAAACTCTGTTGGGTAGGATATGCTATAGATCTCAGTAAAATACTCTAGAATGATATTTTCAACCACCACTCTGTCCTCTGTCCATCTTCCCTGCGGATCACAAATTCCTTCAATTCTGTTTTTTCTTTGTCGATTGTTGGCCGTGGCGTGAAAGAACTTAGTATTCCGGTCTCCACATTTGATCCATAGCGCCCTTGATCTCTGATTCCACATCAATTCCTCCCGAAATAGCACCTCATTTATTTCCTTTTTTAAGCCTTGAATCTCTTCTGCTGACTCATGAAGCAAATTTAATTCTTCCAGTTGTTGTAGGCGCCTTTGTTTCTGTTTCAGAACTCTATTAACATTCCCAAATACTTTGTAGTTCCAATCCTGAAGACGACCTTTGCATCTTTGATGACGTTTCTGAATTGACATTGCTGGACTACAGTTCCACGGATCCCACGCCGATTCTATAACTTCTCTGCAACTCTCTTCCCTAGTCCACATCTCTTCAAACATAAATCTTCTCTTAACTACCCTTTTTGGACCTCTCATTCTTAGAGACAGAGACAGTAAACAATGGTCAGAAGCTGCCATTGCTCTATGATAAACCTTCGCTTCCGGGAACAAGTTTAACCACTCCTCATTAGCTACCATTCTATCCAACCTAACCAACGTTCGTTGTTCCCCAAATCTCCCATTACACCAGGTAAACCGCTGACCCACAAGACCCATGTCAATAAGCCCACAATAACACAAACAATCTCTAAACCCTTTCATCTGCCTAGCATCTCTTTCCAACCAACCCAACTTTTCATCAGAATTAAGAATCTCATTAAAATCCCTAAACACAATCCAAGGCATTTGACACTGACTTTTTAAAGAGACAAGTAAATCCCAGGAGATTGATCTCATACCTAAATCGGGGTGTCCATAAAACCCCGTAGCACGCCACGGCTGTGCACCATTTCCTTCGCTCACGACCACATCAATATGTGTATTGGAGTAGCTCTTCAAACGAACATCACACCCTTCTTTCCACAACATAGCCAAACCCCCACTACGGCCATCTGACTTGACCGAAATTCCTTGTGTCAAACCGATTTTTCTTTGTAGACCCTTAATTCTATTCTGAGTTGCTTTGGTCTCTGCTAGAAAAACCAATAACGGATCGCAAACTTTCACCTCATCTGCGAGAGCACAAACCGCCGGAGCTGATCCCATTCCCCGGCAGTTCCACGCTAGGATAGTCATTGAGCTCGGTGGTGCTGCCTCGCAGCAACCGCCACTCCGCCATCCTTGATTTTTGCTTTCCCTGTACTTTCCTTGCTTTGCGCCTCACCCTTCTTACGTTTTGTATTTCTGAGCTGCTGATCAAGTTCTTCCAGTTGTGTAGGACCTTCTCTTTTCCTCTGAATAGGGTCGGACATCTCTTTACTTTCTTTACACAAACCAGCCCGGGCCTTTCTCTTCCAATGACCGCTATTTGGGCCTAAGTTTTCCACAACCCAGCCCACATCTACTTCGTACATCATCGCCACTGGGCCGTCCTTATTTTCGTCTAAAGCCAAGCCCACTTGACAGTCGTATATTGGGTCTTGTAGTGCTGACTTAAAATCAAACTTTGGGATTTCACTAGGTTGTGTCCCCGTCACCTTTTCCATGCTTCCTCCTTTCCCGCCTAATTCAATCCCACTTTCCCAGTTTTTCTTTCCCAACTGAGCTAACGTTTCCCTTGTATTTTCACCAAGGTTTCTATCATTACCATTTTGGTGAATAGCTTCTGCGGTCAGTTCTCCCCCGTTTGACATTTTTGTCAGCTTCCCCAACGTGTCTTCCTCGAGGATTGATACTTCCGTTACTTGCTCATCACGCGCCACCACCCTTCTTGGCTCAACCAGATCAATCTGCCCCCCTTCCAAACCAACTTTGGTTTACTTCTTGTGTCGCCACCCTCCTTCTTATTTGCAAAGCTATACTCACCTCCCGACCGCCTTGCTAGTTCCCCTCTCAGCCAAGCCCCATATTGGAGATCACCCCTCTCTTCTACCTTGTCACTTCCTGCGCTCTCCGGGCACTCCTTCAGGTCATGTTCTAATAGACCACATCGATAACAGAAGTTTGGAAGGCGTTCATATTTGAAATGCACCCACCTCGCTTCTTCCCCCTCCAAATTAATTTTTCGGCCTCTGATTAACTTCCGTGTAACATCTACTTCAACCCGAACTCGAAGATATCTCCCCCACTGAACACCGGTGTCCGCCACATCTACCTCCATTACCTTACCCAAACTAGCTCCAATTGCTCTCCCTGTTTCTCTAGTTCTGCTCTTGAGGGGAAGATTATAGATTTGCACCCAGAATGGTGACCATTTCAGCACAATATCTTTCGGGTCTTGCTCTCCTTCAAACTCTTGCAAAAGCATCAGCTGTTTTTCGTAGTGCCACGGTCTCATCTCCATCACTCTTTTCTTGTCTTTTGCATCCTCAAACTCTGCCAAAAATAACTCCTCTTCAATCACCGAAAGCTGAAGACTTTTGTTCAGTTTCCATAGCATCCTTATATTCTTTCTCAGAGCATCTAACATAATACCCCTTCGTGATAGTACCCTCACGACCAGGCAGTTTTTTCCCCTCTCGTTTGCAGCTCTCGTACATTCGCCTCCAAGAGAAATACTTACCTCCTCTTCTTCGGTGACTTTAAGTTTCTACCATAAAGTTTCGAGCTCCTCCGCCATTCCTATCCCGTTAACAAAAACCAACCCTGACCTCATCACCAGAGGAGAAGGTCACTTGACTCCCACAAGAACCTGTGGGACCGACTCTGCCTCTACGTGCCAAAAGGCTCGAGAGCACTTCTAGTCAATCAAACGTCGTGTTAGAATCATTTTCTCCCTTCCTTGTGCGTGTCTTTGTTTCTAATAAAAAAATAAAAATAAGAAGGTCAAATGTTGGATGCCATGATACGAGTGCTCAACTATCATTTAATTATCTTAGACTTATTCCTTCAAAAAAAAAAAAAAAAAAAAAATTCCTTAGACTTAAAGAGGCCAATTTTTGTATGTTTTGAATCATATAAATTTATAGGAGCAGATATAGATAAAACTACAGAAAAAATCTAAGTTAAAATTAATTTTACGAACTCCAACAAAAGGTATTTGTATTTCTGTGCTGGAACTGGTTTGGGTCAAATTGTATATAAAATCGTCAACCAAACTGAATATAGTAGGTCATGGGTTCTTGTCTTTGAAACCGAATATATTATGCTTCATTGTATGACCATTGGAACTTTAAGGTGACGATAAGATCTGCACCATTTGTAAAGGAATTAGGAATTAGGAATTTTTGGCTTGGTGGTGACTACTGGTGAGGACTTTGCTTGGTATCTCGGTTATGTTTGGCCCCACCTGATAATGAATGGTGGCCATTTGGACCTTGTCGACAATGGTGATGGAGATATTTCAACTTTTTGGACGTATATATCTTGTTAGACCATTTTCAAGATTGTTATTAAGACCTCTGTACAACTTCTTCAATATGTCAGAAGTTGTTACTTCAGTCTTGCATATGTTAGATCAATATGTCTCTCAACTCTCAAGTTTTAAAGTTTCTTCTTCAATCCTATAAAAAAAAAAAAAAGATTTCTTTCTTCAATTTTTTTTTTTTTTTAAATTATAAAGTAAGGCCCTTTAAATAATAAATAAATAAAATCAAGTCTTCAGTGTGGATTCATCAATCCTATATCACGTGACTATAAGGATAATATCATGTATACAACCGGACCTTAATAAGACTATCATTATGAGTACAACACATTCGTTGAAGCTTTACTATTCGAACTTCTCAACTCATGCAAGTATCATAAGAAGTGGTACAAGAATTCCTACCACTCAAGCCACACCCTGAAATGGTGAGCTGGTCATGCCTTGGGTATGCTCCCGAGAAGTCATGCATTTCACAGTTTCACTCCTCATAGCTATCACTTTCTATGTGGGTATGGGACATCTCAAATGAACCATTAGAGGATAAGATCTTAGCTTAACCAATTTTTTTTTTTCTTTAAACTATCGAAAAAATCTATAACCACAACTTTTTGGACCTCTAATTTGGTAGGTTATAAGTGACGAAGAAAAATAAGTGGGTCCATGTGAAATTAACAAATAACCGGTCACAATCTGTCATATAAGATAAGTGTAAAAATATGTGTGGTAAAAAGTGTGGATCTAGAATTACTCTAAACCTTCACATTCCCTTTTATAATAGAAGGCTAAAATTGTGCCACTTCATCACTCCACCAATGTTCCTATCACCTTAAGTAGTGTTAGTTGCTACAAGTTTTACTACATTAAACTTACAAACTGATATGTCACCCATTGTAAAGAGACAATTCAAATTCAAATATTTATTTTTTTTAAATGGTTGAAACTCATTAATTACATTCATTGCTACATCAATTTGTAAATTTTATTTAGTACAGCTCGTAGTATTTTTAGCATTTTTCTTTCACCCTACTTAATCCCATTAAACTTCCATTTTTCTTTCACTTTAATTAATCCAGTTAAATTGCTACATCAATTTGATATGTCTCCACTTCCATAGTCTGTTCTCTATCCCTCTCTCTCTCCATTTTTATCTTCTCCATCATCATTTTCAAACTTTCTCACTTCCTTATTCTCATCTTAACATTCTCAGTTCTCACTTTATCTTTTATCAGTCCCTTTTTGCTTTTTTATTTTGTTAGTAGAAGAAAATTGTAAAATTTCATGTATTTGCCCTTTTTTTTTTGTGATGCTAATATATTCAAGACTTCAAGTTCTCTTTTATTATATTTTGTACAATTTAGGTTTCTTAATAACTGACCTAGAAAAAATTCAGTTTGGTTTTTTTTTTCTTTAAAAATAATTTTTTTATGATTATGCAAGAAGGTGAAGATTTAAAGAACTAGAATTCCCAAAAAAAAAACTCTAGAAGATCTCTAGATATTAAAACACATCGAGCAAATAATAGGATTTAACAAACGAATTGTAGCAATAGGTGCACACACAAAGGCACTTACTGCTTCTTTCTTGCCTCTACTTTTGATGGCACAAACCATAATTTCGTCTCACATTTGAAGTGGAGAGAAGACCTAGCCTTAATATATATAAGTAAACCAATGTAAGAAAGACCCTTCAATCTAACCTCATATCAAAGTAGGATATAGACCCAATTAACAAAGGTGAACCGAGGCTTGCTCTTGAATACACAAAAAGACATTTCTGACAAAACAAAGCTTAAAGAGCCAACATCTTGAACCTTACTAACATGGCCATAGAATAATTTAGCAGCAGTTACATTGCAGCCTAAACGGCTGTTGCAATACTGACTAATTGGAAGAAGATTTAACACACCTGAGAATAGAAAGTCTTACACACTCATTTCGAGTCGTGGCAGAACAACAATTTTAGCAGCCACAAAATGGAGAATCAATAGTGTGGCAGTACTAAAGAAGTTCCCAAGTAAAATTGAAGGTCAATGCTTCCATAGCTCCCATATAATTAAATCGACAAAAACAATAAAATGAGGGCTTGCAGCTCAAGTTTATCTTATAAAATATCCAACTTTTATCACCTTACATAAAAAGGAAAATGGTTGGGTATTAAGGATTAGCAGAAGATCAACGGTCTAATGATACTAGACCGTAAGATGTTAAAATTCTATTCAGTCTGTTTGGCAAAATACATAAAATTGAGCCACATATTAACTGAATCAGCACCTCTTTTGAAAGCCCTTGTGCATTGGAAAGGCCGAGGTCTGACCATACTACTGCCATCATTGTCATCAAGCCATGGTCTTGTGTTCAGGCCTGTGAGTATACTCAAAATCTATATGCACAAAAGCTCTCTCAACTTCAGGGAGTTGCTCCAGCTTCTCTTGCAATGTCTCGCCAATATTATGTGCTTTGTTCAGAACCATGTCATGTGGCAAAACTACATCAACCTCCACAAAATAATGAGTACCAATAGTGTATGCTCGTACTGTATCAATGTGCTTGATATCTTCATGGTGGTTCCATATCAGATATGTTAGCTTTGCCAAATATTCAGGTGGTGCTGTCCTTCCAATTAGTGCATATACATTCTCAAAGACAGTCTTTGTCCATGTATTCATTGTATATAATGCTATCTGCAAAACAGGTTCAAGAAATTATCATAATTAGATATAGTAATGTTCAACTCCAAGAAGCCTACAAAAATTCCATCCAAATGCCACTTGTACCTGTTTTGAAAACAGCACTTTTTCAAAAAATTTCTTTTTAAAAGCTCTCCTTTTTGTAGGTATATCTTTTTCAAACACCCCATTTTCAAAATGCAGAAAAAGGAGATTTACCAAAAAGGAATTCTACCATGTCAAGGCAAAGAGTGGCATTTTACCCCCCCCCCCCCCTTTTTTTTTTTTAAATGAGAGACATAATAGACAAAAAAAATCAATATTTTGTTATGAAAAACATGGTTGCTCGTAATTATGATAATTTTATGAAAAGAAAGAAAATTAAAAACTTGAAGAGTAGCTGAACCCAATTATATAACATACAGTAAAAAAGGGGAAAGGGAAAAAAAATCAGTTGCATATGAACTCACTATAACAGCTCCAGTAGGATCAATCCACCAATAATATCGAATGGCCAGGACAGCTGCTGCCAAACCGACTGAATTAGTAATAACATCAAAGAAATGATCTTGTGCATAGGCTCTAACAATTTTATTTTCAAATCTTCGACAATAGACCATGAGCACAAACTTCACTATAGTTACGGAGCACATTATTCCAATCATCCATCTCTCCTTCACAGGATCCTTTTCAGGCTCAGACTGTAATCAGCATATGAAATGGAGAATATATTAATCACTGATATTGTAAAAGATTACAAAACTAGAACTGTAGAACAACCATGCACAAGTGTTGCAGCCACCAACTAAGACTGTGATCTAACTAGGATCTCATACATTTGGATAGTACCTCAAAACCTATGTCATCCGAAAGCACTAATAATTAAGGAAGCCTTGGAGCTCTGAGTTCTGACTAGACATCAAGAAGGGTGCTAATCTACAAACCCTTCTCAAATCCAACTTTGGTTAACATGTGTACGAGCCCAACTGTGCTCACCACCATATATGCCCTTAAGTTGAAGAAAATAGTATTAAATTGCATACCTTATTAACGAATTGTCGACCAGACTCAAGCAGTATTTGTAATCCAAGAGTTGCCATTACTGATGCAAAAACAATGATTCCCTGCATGCTCAATATAAATTAGTAAAATATTTGTTGTGTTATAGCGTTAAGTGTTGTAACAAAAAATTCAAACACAGTCTGGGCATATCTGATGTGATTATTAGCATGCCTTGGGTCCACATCCCCATAAGTCATAGTCACCCATGAACCTACATTCAAAAACTATGCACAAAATCAATGCCATTTATTCCCCTTAGAGTAGATTGTTTGACTGCTTTTCCATTTTATCCCCAAAAAAAAAAAAAAAAGGCTTCTATTCTAGAGTATCTTTTCATTTTGCCTGATATGCAGAAGCAAAAAGCCTAGGGTCACCTGCATTTTCTCATTAAAAACAAAGTAGCAAACTCTGTCAAAAACCACTTCTTTTTTTGGCAAACACACTAAGCTCAATATTTCAATAACATAATGAGATTCTAAAGCATGACCTAATGAAATCTCTGGACGTCTATTACATTAATTTCAAGCTTCTAGTAATAGAATAAAACTAGCCTAAGTGCCTAACACCATTAGGGGTCTCTTCCCCCTCCAGCATTTGTGGAATAAGATATAGCTGAGGCAACACCAGTAATGATGGGAAAAGCATTGCAGTCTATTTCCCTCATTCATCAGAAGAAATATTGGCGAAATGGAAAAAAGAAAAGTATATAACCTTGAATTATTTGGGGCTAACTTGTTAATCAGTTTAAGATGCGAAATCTCTCTTCAACAAATTCTGAGCAACCAACTGAGGCAAAGGGTGCAACACTAACCCAATTACAGATGACTTCTCATTATCAGCTTTAACAACTTAAATCTATCAGAATATTCATTTTAATAGAATATGGAATACAAAAACATTAAAGCAGCTAAAACAGTAGCCTTTTCTGTTGTACTCAGTTGAAGTTATCATAATGGCCTGACAGAAAAGAGAAGATTATTTTTTATTGTGGCAGTAAAACATATTAAACTGATTGCAGGAAGGGAGAGTATAAAGTTTAAATATGCATTATGGTATTTCCAAATGCACCCTCACAATTGTTAGATTAGATGACTTACCACTGGCTGCATCCGTTTCTTTCCAATTGGATAATGATACTGGTTTGGGTTTCGCATGGCATGAGCTGTAAACCACAATATGAAACCCGACAAGAGATCTAAGAGTGAATCCAAGGTTGAGGCAATAACCGACAATGATCTGCTCTCAATAGAAGCAAAGATCTTCGCTGCAAAGAGCACAACATTAGATATGTTTGATATATGGATGGCCATCCTTTCACTCTTTGCAAGCAGCTTCATCTCATCCTGAGAAAGTGTAAGTAGATCAACAAAGAAAATCAATTTCTGTTTCCCGGGACACTAGACAGATTTAGTTGAGAAGATCTTTTTTTTTGTTGGGGGGGGGGGGGGGGGGGGGGAGGTGAGTGGGGGAAGGAGCTTGAAACTTTTATTACACAAGGTGATATATGTGTCATAGAGAAGGAAAACATGAACACGAATTGTAGTCATTGATTTCCGCAATCAAACTGAGAAATTTCCTTCCTGCTTTGTTCCACAAGTTACAATTTAACACCACTAAAATGGACATGCATTTGAAAAATAATTTTAAAAAGGGGAAAAAAAACAAAAACAAAAGAAAGAAGTTGGGCATGGCCTCCATCTTGGATGAAACTTGTGAATATGTCCTCTAAACTTGATAATGTTTGACTTTAGAAACAAGCATTAAAAGAATGTTTATCAATAAAATCTTTTTGATAAAAATATTCCCTCTCCCCTTTTCATTTCAATAAAAGCTTGTTGCAAATACCCAAAAAAAAAAAAAAATTAAAGAGCTCTCAAATCCCATAAAATATCACAAGAAATAGATGAAAGTTTTTTGCAGAACTCCAACCTCTGTTAGACTTCCAGGAGCAAAACCTATTTCACTCATAGCCTCCATCTCAGTATACTCTTCAAGGAGCCTTTCTTGTTTCTTGTAATAGTCAGCAACCTTGCTTTGTTTCCCTGCAGTCAAAAGTACAATGTTCACATTACATTCATCACTAATATGAACAACGGGGAAAATTAAAGCATCCAAATTCATCAAATTTTTATGTTTCATTTTTCAAAAGAACTAAACATCACATATGTTAAATATTAAGAAAACGTTTTTTTTTTTTTTTTTTTTTATAAGTGTTTGTTAAAGATTAAGAAAACATTGATTGATTATGATTATAACCTAGGAAGCACAGAAACTTCATTTATGATGTCGTATCAGTGTCATACCGGCTGTGCTATGTAATAATTTTTCAGAAATTGCTCGTGTTGCTATGTCATACCAGTGTCTGTACCCATGCTTCCTAGATTATAATCCTAAGCATAACAACTGAAAACAAAAGGCAATATGTGAAGTGCCTTATCATAACTCCAATAGGAAGTTCAAAGCTGTCAGGTTATCCATAATTACTCCTGCTCAAAATCATCTCTAAAGAATGTGAAAGAGGTTATTCCCAAAATCCTTCCAACTCCACCATTCAGAAATTTTAAGTGCAGGAAGTAAGGAACGTCCTTGCTGTGAAATTGAAGATCCAAAGATCCCAATATATATCTAACAAGAATAAAATATCTTCAAACTGCAAACACAAAAATTTCAATGGTTTTATGTTTTTTCCAATTTATTTATTCAAGTGTAGTTGTTATCATAACTAAGTCAGGATAGTCCAACATTGAGTAAACATTTCAAATATCAATTTATTAGATTCAATAGTTTCAGGATCATATTTGCACGAAATTCCCTAGTTAAGTTTTGGATTTGATGCTCCATTTCAGCTATTTTGAAGGACAACATCACAAAGTTACTTTATCAAATACTAGTATATTTTCAGCAAATATGGGACATCATGACAACCACAGACTATTTTCTGCTTTTAGAACAGCTGGAGAACATAAATGAAAAATTCCATATAAATGCTTGTTTGCGACATATGGATACCTAAGCAAGATTCGATGCCTTCAGCATAAGGACCATTAAATTTCTTTGCTACAAACAGCTTACATTTGACGATCTAAAATCATGATGGGAGGTATAAATTACACCAATTTTTACTCAAAACTGGAAAAACCAGCCCATTAATGAAAACTGATTAAAGGACTAAGATACACCAATTTTGAACCAATTCAAGTCATCCACAGATGACTGAGGGATTCTAATCATTTTTTAAAATGAAAAAAATAAAATAAAATCATACAGCAATCAACAAGGTCAACCTCCCTATAAGAGTCATCACTAACTATAGCAATAGGACGGTGCTTTGTTTTTTTTTTAATTGGTAATTTACTCATGCACTGGATGGTCCTGAACCCAAAACCTCACTCTCCACCTAAGCTCTCACTCTCCACCTAAGCTTATAAAGGGAGAAGGTGCCAGTTAAGCTAGAGCTCATTGGCAGCCAGTGGTTTTTTCTTAAAAACTTTCTGAATATTCTTTCACTGAACAAAACCAAATCAAGTAGAATTGCACATGTTCTATCTAGCGTGTTCTGCTTGTCTTTTCTAGGTTAGGTTAGGACAGTAGATTACAACTAATGAAGAGACAACTTCTCACTTTAGTACACGAGTTGTTGCCTTTAACATTTCAAATTTTTAGGAACAGATAGAGTAACGTTGGCATGACAATGTAGATAAGAAAGAGTTTCTTTTGTTGAATGGGCCTTTGTCTTTTATGTGTTCAACCTTTTGTAATGTTATGTTAGCAGTTTAGATAAGGAAGTTAAGAAAGCATATCTTTTTTTTGATAAGTAGAAGCTAAGAAAGCATATCTCTTTGGCATTCTATATAAAACTTCACCACCGAATGCAAAGGTCAAAGTGTGGAAGACAAAGAGCGGTGAGTTTTCTTAAATGAGAGCAAAGTGTGTGTGATTATTCCAAGTACCAATAAAAAAATTCTCTCTTTCCCCAGAACTCCTTTGTTTGCTTGTGCTGAAACCAATTGCAATATATTTGTGAAGATATTCTCAACCTGAGTGTGAAATTTATTATTGTGACAAAACATCTTCAGTGCAAAACTCAACACAACCAACCATACTTAGGCATAATTTATATAACAAGCTAAAACAATCACCATTTATTTTTTTTTTTATTGGTAAGTTACACATGCACTCAATGGGTCTTGAACCCATGGCCATACCTTCCACCTAGAACTTATAAGGTGAAGGGGTTTTACTTGAGCTAAAACCGTTGCCAAATTCTGATAGAATAGGACAAAAAACTTCTTCTAAGGTTTAATTTTTTTCCCCCTAAATTGAATGAATAAAAATGCCTTTCTATTTTCCTTCCAATAATATTGAGTTAAATATTAATATATTTTTTTTGCTTCTTCTTTTTTACGACTATTTTATGCAGTTTGCCAATTCATAAACCAAAGTCATACTTCTTAAGAATTCCTAAGTGATTCCAAATTTTTTTCAAGATGTTGTAACAACCTTAATTAACCATCTTACATCTTTTAAAACCTTTTGCCAATAATTTATAAATGAATAACATATATCAATCAATAACTGAACAAACAAAACACATGGCTTAAAAGTGTATTAGGCTTTAATGACATCTAATAGGGACCATTACCTGATTATAGACCCGGGGAATTTTTCTTAATGTGTAAAGAGAGCATTAGTTTCCTGTCAATATTTTCTGCTGGACTAATTATTCCAAATTCCTAAGCTATTGAGAAAGAGTGAATGCATCACATATGTGATACCTACACGCATCATGAATCTTATAAATACATAGTGCATGAATTACTATCTTTATAAAGCTACAGATAGAAGAATGCGTCACATGCATAGATGAAGCCCTTTTTATAGAATGCTTTGATATAACAAACAAATATATTATGTAGTACCTGTGTGCATGTATCTTGTTTTTTATTAGCAATCCTCGTCATAGTATTCCATTTCACAAATGGGTTCCATGTCATAATTAATTTTTCCAAAGGTATTCAATACTATACATGCATATATTGTGTTTGAAGAAAATTGTGCCACACAATGAGCCCAAAACTCAAGCTACAGAAACTTCCACATAATTAAAAAAAAAAAAAATACAAACACATTCATTTGGTACAGAGATTACCATATCCTCACCTAAGTCCATACACTGGGCACCTAAAAGATCCCTCTCCCAAAATGAATGACACTCAGAATGTGAAGCCTGACCACTCCCTTGAAGGATTAAAGAGTGTGCCATTTGGCCCCTAGGCCAGTGGCAGAAAAACACAACCATGAAAAAGAAATGTCCAAGTAATACGGATCGGTGACTTGGCTGAGCCAACTCAGTTCTAAGCCAAAGGTAAAATTAATAGTGAATAGTTCCTTCAGTTCTTCTAGGTCCACTGAATTTCCTACAACAATTTGCAACAACTTGGTGACATATGCAACTATGATAGTGAATTATCACATTCACATGGACCCACTACTTTTTCTCCATTACTCTATGTCAAAGACTCTCTATAGTTCATTAGCTCTATATTCTCTATAGTCTGCCTTTTTTTTTTTTAGTAGCAATTTTCAAAGTACAACTTTTTTAACCAACACTATTTCAAAAAAGTTGAAAAATGGGTACTAGGTGCTGGTGCCGTATATTAAGTTCACCAATTAAATTGATTCTATATTCTAACTTCCCTAATTAAATTCAAACATGTGGTTGTATACAAGTACTATATAGCACAAAGTGTTAACTTTCAATAGACAATCAATTTGGTTCGTTGTTCAATGCATTGAAGAAAATGTATCCCCAAATACAATTAACCATGCGGTTCATTGTTATAATGCATCTAGGTAATTGCATCTAAGTTGGGCCCTAAAGCCAAAAATTAGATAAGATTCATCAAAGAAATCCATAACTCGGCTGAGTCAACTCAGTTTAAAAACCCAAATACCAGCTTTCATTGGACAAAGAGCATCTCTTTTTTCTTTTATATATATATATATATATATATATATATATATATATAAAGGGTCTTTAATCTTTCCCAGAAAGAAGCCAAAAAAGAGAATAAAGAGCACAACTTTCATTCTATATTGACATGGGCCACATGGTCTGGCTAATGGCTATTATAAAACTCTCTTGGTGCCAGACTTTCTGAACAAATAAAATCTTTGAGAAAAAATAAATTCTGGGTCTTGAATCTTTACCACTAAGAATCAAAATAAAAAGTAAAAAAAACACAGCTTTCCCTTCATTCTATATTGATATGCCACGACCGTTAAAACTCGCAAACAAAACAAGAAAAGCAAATACCTTATTGCACATAACATCAATAATACCATACATACATAAAGATTTGTGAAGATGGTTTACTTGGGGTTCGAAGAAGGCGGCGCAGATTAAAGGAGCTATGATCACCATCCTTTCTTGGAGGCAGTGCAGGAAAGTCTAGCACATTGAGCCTCCATGTAGTAGACGACATGTCGTCTCTCTCCACCTCCTGTGGCAATAGAGGCTCCGTTTTGCTCTTAATGTTCGCCTCAGCTATGGCTTTCGTTCCATCTTCCATGACCACGACTCTCTCTCTCTCTCTCTCTCTGTCTCTTTCACAAACACAGAGAAAAAACAAAAACAAAAACAACAACAACAAGGCTGTTGGGGTTGTTGTTCTATGCTTTTATGTAGAGCTTTCGGTTTCGGTTTAGTTTTCAATGAGAATCACGAAAACATATAAGTTTCCCAAGTTTTATTTATAGCAAGTCTCCTGGATTGCTGCACAAGCGTACAACTGTGTTGAGAATACATGGTCGGTTTATATTTTATAATTTATTTTTGGTAAATATATTTATTAGTATTTAGAAATATTTATTGCTTTTAGATATATCTACTTGAATACTTAGATTAAATTTAAGTAAAATTTCTATTTTGTATAAAAATAAAAAAATTAAAATTAAAATATATTTTGACCTAATTTGTCTAGGACTTTATATTTTCAAAAAAAAAAAATTATTGTGATGTTCATAATATTTTCACAATAAATCATAAGTGGTTAATTATTATTGGTTCTAATTTAAGTTTACTACTAAAATTATTTTTTTGTCCCACCAATAACAACCTATCACTTAGAATTTATTGTAAAAATATTGTGGATATAATATTTCTCTTAATATAAGAGATTTTTTTTTTTAAAATTTTTAATTACTAGTTGATTTATTAGTATCAAGATTTTTTTTTCTTCTCAAAAATAATATTTATTTTTTACTAAAATAAATTATGTCTACATCTTTTTTTTTATTTACTAATTGGGTTATTTAGTATCAAAGAGAGATATATATATATATATATATATATTTTTTTTTTCTTTTCTTTTCTTTTCTTCTAATAAAAAGAGATATATTTTTTACTAAATAAGTTATGTGATATGTCCACATTTATAATCTATAATTTATGCTAACCTCATCACACATGTATCTAGAGACTTTTTATTAATATTATAATTATTTTATTTCACAATTTTTCATTCATCCAAATTTAAGATTTTTTTTAATAGAATTTTAATTTATAATGTTCATTTCTGATGATTGTTTTCTTTATTTTCAAACTAAGACATCAATCTGTTTTTAGTATAAGTAAAGATTGAACCCTTTATTCATCCAAATTTGAGATTTAATTTACATTCGTGAAACACATAAAATCTCATCATATATATATAAATATATATATATATATATATATATATATTTATTTATTTATTTAAAACCAAAAACTAAGAGAAAATCGAAATTAGATTTCAAATTGAATTTCAATCGTGGGCTAATGTCATGACATGTGTCCCAAAAATTTTCTTAAATTTTTTTTTTTTTTCCTGAGAAATTTTTTTCTTAATTTTGGTGCAACACAATAATTACATAGCTTCAATCTCAATTTAATATTTACTACTCAAATATTCTTGAAATAAGAACCCCCTACATCTCATTCATTGTTCATATGAACGAAAAGTCAATGATCTCCATTAACAAAAAGCACATGCTCCCAAGAAAAGGTGAGTAAATTTTTTCCTTTCTTTTTGAGAAAATTTTGTTCTTGAATTATATATATATATATATATGATTAATGTTGCATTTTATTCTTCCATGATTAATGTTGCATTTTTATTTTTTGTTTGATAAGTGTTTATAGATCAATTTGATTGATATTGTCAGTAATTTTGTTCGAAAAATGGGGTTTCTGGTGAGTTATATGTTGTTTTTTTTTTTTAAATAAAAAAACCAATCTATATCTATCTTTATATATATCTTCTTTCTTTTCTTTTCTTTTTTATAAATCTATTATATATATATATATATATATATATATATATATATTTATTTATTTATATCTAAAAGCTGAAACATAACATTTATTGTTACTATACTTCTGTTAAGCTACATCAGTGACCACATCATCCACCTATTTTTTAACATCTATATCTATATCTATATCATATATATCTAAAAGTTGAAATGTAACATTTATTGTTGTTATGTTTTTATTGAGTCACATCAATGACCATATCATTCACCTATTTTCCAACAACTTTTTTTTTTGGATGGGAAGACTGCAACTTTCATTAAGAGAATCAAATAAAGTGTATATCATGGAGAAGAGCTTGCTCTAGGAAGCAAGGGGTCTCTTCCATCCAAGTCAAATAATCTGCAATGCCTAAAGCATGCTTTACTAACAAGTGTGCAGGTCTATTACCTTGCCTTTTCACATGGGAAAAATTAATTCTATCTAAAGGCCTACAAGACATCAGAATACCTCGTATCACAGGTGCTATCATAGATGGTGGTGTAGAGGAACCACAAAGTGCATTGTAAACCACCAAAGAATCCCCCTTCAAGAACAAAGTCATGGACACCCACATCTCGTGCAAAATCCAGCCCCACTTCAAATGCCTTAGCCTCCACTTCTAGAGCACCTAAAGGAGAGTTCAACTTCCTACATAGAGTAGCAATAACTTGCCCATTTGAATCTTTGATCATCACTCCCACACTAGCACATTTTTGGGCCGAGAATACCGCGCCGTTGACGTTAACTTTATATCTCGCAACTTGAGGAGAAGACCACCCAACAACTATATCTATATCTATATATATCTAAAAACTGAAGTATAACATGTATTATTGTTACGCTTCTGTTGAGCCACATTAGCTACCACATCATCCACTTATTTTCCAACATTTTCTCTCTCTCTCTCTTGTAACTATTTTTTTTTTTCTTATTAATTTTCCATCTTACAATTACATTTCCCCCTCACTTTTACTTTTTTTATCTTCCCACTACTCTATACATTAACGTTATAATTCTTCTATCTCTTTATCTTCGTTTTATTTTGACTTTTCTTCTCCCCTTTTTTATTTACTATAAAAATTTGTTACGCTCTATTTCATTCAATCCACTTATTTTCCAACATTTTCTCTCTCTCTCTCTTGTAACTATTTTTTTTTCTTATTAATTTTCCATCTTACAATTACATTTCCCCCTCACTTTTACTTTTTTATCTTCCCACTACTCTATACATTAACGTTATAATTCTTCTATCTCTTTATCTTCGTTTTATTTTGACTTTTCTTCTCCCCTTTTTTATTTACTATAAAAATTTGTTACGCTCTATTTCATTCAATCCACTTATTTTCCAACACAAAAAGGTGACTCTCTCTCTCTCTCTCTCTCTCTCTCTCTCTCTCTCTCTCTCTCTCTCTCTCTCTCTCTCTCTCTCTCTCTCTCTCGTTGGGACAAGAAAACCAAAAAGAAAGAATAAAAAAAAAAGAAGAAAGAAAGAATTAAAATGAATATTTAAATAAAGTGGTAAAAGAATAGAAGACGTGATGTATGGTGTATTGTAAAATGATATATTAAAATAGATAAAATAACTTTTTGATGTGTCAAAATAGCAATTTTTTGTTTTTTAGAATACTAGATGCTAGTGGTCTAAAGCACCCATATATCAATTTTATCACAAATGTTTTTCTTTTTAAATGAGAACTTTATTCAATTAATAAACATCAATTACAAAGTTTGTAAAACTCACAAAGGCCACGTACGGCAGAAAGAGACACACCTATAGAAAAAGAGGCCAATATCTTGAAATACATGCGACTCCAAATAGATATTCGGACAAACACTTGATAGACTTCTCATAAATATCGCCAAAGTTGATATGGTGGGCTGAATCTTTAGTTTCCCTGCTTAAGCACAACATCAAGAGCACGTCATATACTATACTATATAGACAAATTAGGCCGTGGCTTAAGGTGACTAAACCAGTAGGCAAACGCCGCAAACCCAAAATGGAAGAAGGTTCCTCTATTAATTAAGAAAATATATTATATTCATTTTTCCTACACAATGGCATTTTAATTAAGGCCCCTTGACCTATAAAAAAAAATTTAAGGTCCTATCTATTAGCCAATAGAATGCATTTTCTTAATTTTTAAAATATCAAGAGAACCCAAAATGCAAAAGATGAAGAGACAAACTTAAAATACAAATCCAAGGTTCCTATCAAAATTAAAATCTGAATTAATAGTTCTACAAACAAATTTATTGATAAAATCAAACGTTCAAGACTTGAAAAATTTGCCAAGAGATCAAGGCTGCGTTTGAATCGACTTCAAAGTGATTCCGGAAATGATTTTCCGGAAAATAGGTGTGTTTGGTTGGTCCGGAAAATTCTATTTTCCGGAAATTGAAATCCGTTGACCGAAAAAAAAGGCCTTTGACCACGGAAATCAATTACCACTTCTATTTTCACTTCAAAGGATTTTCGGGAAAAAAGAGAGAGAGAGAGAGCGCGCGCGCGTGCGCGAGAGGAGAAGACCAGTCCGAGCTCCAGTCCGCGCCGATCTCCAGTTCGAGCTCCAGTCCGTGCGCGCGAGAGGATAAGACCAGTCCGACGACGGCGATCGACGCTTCGCGAGATCGCGCCGGATCGAGATCGCGCCGGCGAGATCGCGCCGGATCGAGATCGCGCCGGCGAGATCGCGATCTCGGATCGCGATCGTGTTTTCTGGATTTGTGTTTTCTGGATTCGTGTTTTCTGGGTTGTGGCTTGTGTCTGGATTTATGTTTTCCTTTCTTCTTTTCCAAACACTAGAAAATATTTTCCGGAAAATTTTTTGAAATGCAACCAAACACATAGAAATATTTTTCTTTTCCAGAAATTAGCATTTCCGGAAAATATGTATTTTCCGGAAAACGTTTTATGGCAACCAAACACAGCCCAAGAGACAGTGTTTATCTCAAGGGTTAATTACAACTTATCTACCTGTAGTTTGGTTGAAATTTAAGTTGTCTATCAATGGTTTGAAATTTAGCACTTTACCCACCTAAGATTATCTCAGTTAGGGTTTTGTTACCCACCTCTGTTAAAAATTTGGCTAAATATGTATTTTTGCTCACTTTTATGTCTCTCTCCTCGCAAAACATTAAAATATATATATATATATATATATATAAATAAAAAATAAAAATAAAAAACTTAAAAAAGAGAGGGTTTTGTAAAAATTATGAACAAACATTTCTACCACCATAGAAGCTTATGTCAAGAATCATCTCTAGGAAAAATAAATTCCTTCATCCATTTCTAAGCAACCAACGAAGCTATAGCATCTAAAGCTTAAATCAAACCAAAAAATATTCCCCCCCCCCCCCAAAAAAAAAAAAAAAAAAAAAATCAAATCAAACACCAAATTTTTTATAACTCCATAACTGATCTAAGAAGAAGGCTGGGTTTGTTCCTAGAGAGATAGTATTCAACATAGTCCATGATAAATTATAATAGGTAACAACATTATCATCATCATCATGAATTAAAAAGCCATAACAAACCCCTTTAAGCTTTAATGCTGGAGTGAGGTAAGGTGATGATTCGATCTTATAAGATTAATAGTGCATGTTTGCGGCGTTTGGTTTGATGATTATAGCTTGATTCTTCTTCGTCTTCTTCTTCAGAATTATTGGGATTTGAATATTCATAGTTGTTGTCTCTTGAAGTTGGGCTTCTTCCTTCCCTATAGATAGTAGAATCATAGCCCTCTTCCATTATCTTCTCAACTGTCAGTAGTGAATAGTGTGATACTCGTACCTTCTATTCTTCTTTAAAATATACAAGCAAGGGGTTTGTTCTATTAATTAGTGAATAGTCTGGGTATTTTTTGGTTTGATTTAAGCTTTAGATGTTATGGCTTCGTTGGTTGCTTAGAAATGGATGAAGGAATTTGTTTTTGCTAAAGATGATTCTTGGCATAAGCTTCTATGGTGGTGGTAATGTTTGCTCATAATTTTTACAAAACCCTCACTTTTGATCTTGTTTTCTCTTGTTCTGTTATGTTTTTTTATGTTTTTAGTGGAGAGAGACATAAAAAAGAGCAAAAATACATATTTAACCTCAATTTTAACAAATGTGGGTAACAGAACCCTAACTGAGATAACTTCAGGTGGGTAAAGTGTCAAATTTCAAACCACGGGTAAGCAACTTAAATTTTAGTCAAACTACAGGTAGTTAAGTTGTAATTTTAACCCTTATCTCAAATAAAAAATGAGAAATTATAAAATAATAATAATAATAACAAAAGGAAAAAAAAAATTCACTCTCTCCATCTTTTCTCAAGAAATCAATCCCCAAATTTTTTGTTTCTACTCATTGATCACCTTGTTACTTTAAATCTTGATTTTTTTTTTTTTTTAATGCTTTCTTTGTACTTAATTAATGGACTGCTCTATCCACTACAAAAAAAAAGGTTCTATGGCCGCGTTTTTAAAACGCGGCTATATGTCAAAAAAACGTGGCTATAGCCTATAGCCACGTTTTTTTAGGCCACGCTTTCTAGTGTGGCCTAAAACCTGTGACTATAGGACTGACGGTCCTATGGCCACACTTTTTAACCGCAGCCCAAGACCAGATTCTATAGCCGCGCTTAAAACGTGGCCTAAGACCAGGACCTATGGCCGCGTTTAAAACGTGGCCATAGGACTGGACCAATAGTCGCGTTTAAAACGTGGCCTAAGACCAGGACCTATGGCCGCGTTTAAAACGTGGCTATAGGATTGGACCAATGGCTGCGTTTAAAACGTGGCTATAGGTGACAACTATAGCCGCATTTTTTAAATGTGGCTATAGGACATATTTTTAGCCGCGTTTAAAAACGCGGCTATAGCCCTTTTTTTCTTTTTTTCCTATAGCCCTTTTTTCTTCAGCACAATGCTGAAGAAAGACATTCACTGTCAAACGAAATCCTTGTTTTCAATTTCAATTTACTGTATTCCTTACAAGATCTCCACCCACACAGTAAACACATATTAAAGAGATATCTCCTTTGTTCCAATTTTCATGTTGGCTTCTATCTACTCCCCTTTCCTTTTGTTCTTCAACTTTTTTTTGTTATAATCTTGCACTCTTCATTTATTGTTGGTTTTCTAGTCTATTTTGTAAAAAATTAAATTCTATAAAGATATGGTGTAATACTCAAGTTTTACACCCTCTAATCTTAATATATCCCATCATCGTATCACATATTAAAGAGTAGACACGTATAACCACAATTAATCAATTCTAATATCCATCTGAAAATTCAACCCAAGTGAGAGTTTATTGAAATATTATTAAGTGTGGTATGATGTATAGAGTTTTAAATAAATAGTTGATATGCAATCTTTAATTGAATAATGTAAAATATGAGTTTTACTCTCATGACTCATTTATAACAGCCGAATGAGAAACTATCTTTAGAGTCTACAAGACTAGTTTCATGGCTGAATGAGAAACTCTCTTTAGCTGAACGGTAGAAAACAATTGCCTTAAAAGTGTTTTGTATTCATACAATTCTTTTATAACTGAACGGTAATATATCATACATATTTAATTCTTCAAAACAACAAACTAGAGGAAAAAGAAAAAAAGTACAACGTAGGATGAGATAGCACAAGAGGAGGCTTACAAATCAATTGCAAGGCTTCCATTATTTTACATATAACATTATAGATATTGCATCACATATAAACTAAATCAGCAACTCATTTGAAGGCCCTAGTGCTCTAGAGAGGCTGAGCTCTGTTCATTTCTACTGTCATCATTGTCATCAAACCTTTCTCTTGTGTTCAGGTTTATGAGTACACTCGAAATCTATATGTACAAAAGCTCGCTCAACTTCTGGGAGTTGCTCAAGTTTTATTTGCAGTGACTCACCAATATTATGAGCTTTGTTCAGAAGCATTTCTTTTGGCAAAACTATGTCAACCTCCACAAAATAATGAGAACCAAAAGTGTATGCTCTTACTGTGTCAATGTGCTTGATATCTTTATGGTGGTTCCATATCAGATAGGTTAGCTTTGCCAAGAATTCAGGTGGTGCCGTCCTCCCAATTAGTGACCAGACATTCTCAATGACTGTCTTTGTCCATGTATTCATTATATATAATGCTATCTGCATGGGTTCAAAAACATCAATATAGAAAGCTAGATTAAGAATTAACTCCAAGGAGCCAACGAATATTTTATCCTCACGCTACAAATAGTGGGCATTTCACTTAAAATATGAGACATTACAGTGAAAACCATTATTTTTTTCATGCGCAAAACATAGCAGCTGGTAGAGGTACGCAGCCAACTCACCAACCTGCAAAAATTGACCCGATCCAACTCAACCCATCAGGTTGAGTCAGTTTTTAGGGGTTTGTAGGTTGGGTTGAGTTGTGAATTTTTTTTTTTTTTTTTTTTTTTAATTTACAGTGGGTCAGGTTAGGTTCAGGACATAAAATTTACAAATCCGTCTAACTCGACCCAATCCACTTATATTTAATATATATTTAAATTAAAATATATTATTCAATTTTGTTATTTACTTTTTTTTGCCCATTTTCCTAAATAAAACTCAAACCTTAAGTTTTACTTATGATGTTTGTATTGGTTGGTGTTATACTAAAAGATTATTTAGTTGTAGTTTGTATTGGTTGGTGTTATACTAAAAGATTATTTAGTTGTAAATTTGCTTTTATTTGTAATAGTGTTGTTCTAATTCTCAATCTAATAATAATAAAAGTAATTAAAAAAAAGTATAACACATGGGTCCTACCAAATTAATGTGGATTGGGTTGGATTCCTATGATGGGTTGGATTGGATTTTTTTAACCTACCAGTTATAATGAGTTGAGTTGAAAAAACCTACAACCTAACCCAACCTATGCACACTACTATCTACTGGTGATTGTGATAGTTTTAGGAAGTTGACGGTAAAGCCTTTTATATATATATATATATATAGTAAAGTCTTAATTGAATAAACTTGAAATTTACAAGACTGAAATGGACGAAAATAAAATCAAACGACTGAAATAAATTATGGTAAAACTTAGAGAATGTGTTTTGTATACTATTAAAGTACAAATAAACCCAATTATCAAAAGTGCATTAAAGCTGAAAGATAGGGAAAAAAAATAGTCACTTATGAACTCACTATAATAGCTCCAATAGGATCAATCCACCAATAATATCGAATGGCCAGAACAGCTGCTACCAAACCAACTGAATTTGTAATAACGTCGAAAAAATGATCTTGAGCATAGGCTCTAACTATTTCATTTTTAAATTTTCGACAAAAGACCATGAGCATAAACTTCACTATGGTTACAGAGACCATTATCCCAATCATCCATTTCTCTTTCCCTGAATCAGTTTTATGATGGGTCTGAAATAACACATGAAATGAAAATTAATTACTACAAAAATTAGAAATTTAGAATAGTCATGTTCAAATGTTTCTAAATACAATGTTTAGTGATGAAAATTTCATCACCTATCATTTTTTATATTAAACAAATTTAAATATGTTAGTGACAAAAATTTTCATCACCAAGATGACCACCAATATTATGTGACAAATGATGTTTCGTTACCATATGTCTTATACAACGAAATAAGGACATATCGTTACGAAAAGTTTCGTCACCATAGTCCATTTTTGTTGCATTTACCAACTTAGAATGTGATCTAAGTAGGATCTTATACATTTCGGTAGTACCTCAAAACTTATGTCATCCTTAAGGTACCAATAATCAAGGTCACATAAGGGAGCTAATTTTCAAACCCTTCTCAAACCCATGTTCACAGCCATCTATATCCTTAACATATATAGGTCAGAGCACAAAGTTGCATACCTTTGAAATGAATTCTCGACCAGACGATCAAGCAGAACTTGTAATCCAAGAGTTGCCATTACTGCTGCAAAAACCATGATTCCCTGCAAGCTCAAGCTAAATTTGTAAATTATTTGTTGGGTTAAAACATTGTCATTTTTATAGATGTGATTATTTGCATGCCTTGGGTCCACATCCCCAAAAGTCAGTCATTTTTTAACCTACTTTCAAAACATATAATCTTGGCATCTTTTGGGCTAGGTTGCACGGACACGCCATTTTTGGCGTCGTGTCGGTGTCGGACACATGTCGGACACCGGAACGGGTACGACTCGTCGGATTCCGGTGTCCGGCGAGTGTCTCTTTTTTTTTTTTTTTTTCGCTTCTCCAACACGCCGCCGACACGGCTCCGACGCTGCTCCGACAAGCTAGCAGTGAAAAAAAAAAAAGAAAAATCACAGATGTCTGACCTCTGACCTCTACCCGCTGCTGCTGCCGCTGCCCTCCGTCGCTTGCCGGAGCTAGATCGGGCCGATCGGCGAGCTCCTCCTCTCTCCTTCTTCTTCTTCTTCTTCTGCTTCTTTTTCTTTTTCTTTTTCTTTGCTCTCTCACCCAGATGCCTTCTTCTTCTTCTGCTTCATTTACGTTTTCTTTTTCTTTTTCGTTCATTTTAACTTTTCTAATATTTTTTTATATTTCCTCTTTGTTTTGTGGGTCTTCTGCCAACCCCACGTGAAAGCCAGTTTCAAACATTCAATTTCAAATTTTAACTATTGAGTACCATGTGTCAGTCATGATTTCTTTGATATGCCATTGGTCCAAAAGAAAATAATTTATATTATTATTTTGACTATTATTTTTAGTATTAGTATTAGTATTTGAACGTAACATATTTAAACTTTTGATTTGTACTCTAAATATTTTATGTGTATTATTGTATTATTTTTGGCGTTAGTTTACTTATTTATAATTTTTATATAATTTAAATTCTAGACATAAATGTATTTTATGTCTAAAAATATTAAAAAATATCCTAAATATAAAATTTAATTAATTATTTAACCGCCGTGTCCCCGCCGTGTCGTGTCCTTATTTTTCAAAAATTGCCGTATCCTCGTGTCCGTGTCCGTGTCGTGTCCGTATCCGTGTCCGTGTCCGTGCAACATAGCTTTTGGGTTAACTCTAATTTCATTAGTTGAAGATGAATAATTTTCACTCCACCGACTTCTGAGTAAACCATATGAGCCACAGATGCAACGGTATCTAAGTACACATAAAAACTCATTATTTATCAGTCTCAAGTTTCAACAACTTAAATGATTGGATTGGATGACTCACCACTGGCTGCATCCGGTTCTTTCCAATTGGATAACGATCCTGGTTTTTTTTTCTCATGGCATTGGCTGTAAACCACAATATAAACCCTGACAAGAGATCTAAGAGTGAATCCAAGGTTGAGGCAATAACAGCCAACGATCTGCTCTCAATGGAAACATATAGTTTTGCCACAAAGAGGACGACGTTAGCCATGTTTGATACATAGATCGCCATCCTCTCACCCTTTGCAAGCTGCTGCATCTCATCCTGAGAATAACAATGAAAAAAAATATTGGTTTCTGATTTTTAGCTGCTGCATCTCATCCTAAGGAGGGGGTGAATTTTTCATTAACCATTTCATATGGTCAAAATTTTGTCATAGTCATAAAGAAGCAAAACATGAACACAAATAGTAATCATTCAATATTGTTATTTCTGCAACGAAACTCAGAAATTAGCTTCATTATCAAGGTGAACACGACCAACCTCTGTTAGACTTCCAGGCATACAACCTGTTTCAGTGACGGTCTCCATCTCAACAAACCCTTCAAGGAGCCTCTCTTGTTTCGCGTAATAATCAGCAACCTTGTTTCGTTTCCCTGCAGTCAAGAGTATGAGTATCACATTATGTTCAATGTTCATCACTAGTAAATGGATAAGGAGGTGAATGAACGCATCCTAAAGTTCTCAAATATTGATATTTCTTTTTCCAAAAGAACCAAACATCAAGTTTGGTAAAGAATAATAAGAAAACATAAAATGATTATGATATTACAACTCCATGCATAACACCTTAACGCAACAAGCCATATGTGGAGTGCCTTGATAAAACTATACATGCAAAAACACACGCACACATATAAAACAGTGATTGTTGCACATCAGTGTGTACGTACACACAGTTTTTCAGCAACAGAAATCGTGAGGTGATGAAAGATGATTTCAGTTGTTGCACACCTGTATGTCCGTACACTGGTATACAACAAGTATTTTCCATATATATATATATAGAGAGAGAGAGAGAGAGAGTCATGAAGAACGCTTACTTGGCATATGAAGAAGGCTTTGGAGTGTGAAGAAACCACCCTCACGAACTCTACTTTCAGCTATTGCAGGGAACTCCTGCACACTGAGCCTCCAAGCAGACCGAGACGACATGTCAGTCCTCGGTGCTGATGCAACATCTTGTGGCAAGAAATTCACCCTTGCGCTCTCATATCTCCAAGACTCAGATGACATGTCAGTCCTTGGTGGCGATTCAACATCTTGTGGAACAACTTTCACCCTTCCACTCTTGAGCCTCCAAGACGCAGATGACATGTCAGGCCTTGGTGCTGATTCAACATCTTGTGGCATAACTCTCACCCTTCCGCTCTCATGGGTCACTTCCATGATGACCTTCTCTTTCCCTCTCTCTAATAACAAGACTCTACCCTTCTATGTTGAGGTTGAGCTTTTGTTATTTGATACGCAAAAACATGGGAACGTCTTCCATATATATATAGAGCGAGTCTAGTATTGCTTGGCCTTCACTCCAAAGACCAAGACTCTCTATGTTGAGGTTGAGCTTTGTTATTTTTTAAACAAATATTCTAGGACTACAACGAATTTTATATTTATTTTCATAACAAACCCATGCATGATTGACTGTGAGTGGTGGATTTATGCAATAGTGAAGACAATATTTCAATTCAAATGACAAGATTATAATAAAAGAAAACATTAAAAGTAAAATTAATCTAAAAATTATTAATTAATAAGTATAATAAAATAAATGAAAAATTTTAGGCCAAAGTGATACAATCTAATAAATGTGATAGATTTTTTGTTATTATTATATGGACCGGTTATTTTTTCCATTGAGCTACCATGAGTAGGGTGAAAGTCCATGGGAATGAATTTTTAGAGCAGAACCCATTAGTTAGCGAGTAATACTACAATTACAAATTATTTTACAACATTTTTACAAAATTATTGATATGACATATTCTTATTTGTACTCATCTAAGCCCACGACTAGTAACGCTTTTTTACTTATCAATAATAACTCACTACATCAGCAGTTTATAAAAAATTTTATAAAAAAAATTGTAGCTTTAACATTTTCCTTAGCTAACTTTTTTTTTTTTTTTTAATAAGAAAAAGATGATAAGTATTGATTTTTTTTTTCTTAATATATGAGAAGTTCTAAATCAGCTAAAAGACCTTCTTCATAAATATGATATTACCAAGAGTCAATTTTTGCAAAGTTCAGGAGAGGCAATTGCCCCTTCTCACTCCCTAGCTCTGCTGTTGGATTCATGTGAAGACAAGCAACTAATTACAGTCTGTTACATTGGATAATTGTGGAAATAAGTGTAAAATTAGTTATGGTCCTAAAAGAACTCTCGTTTTCATTTCATTTATTTATTTATAAATAGGATAGTATTTCAAATCTATGGTGTCCACTTTACGATTATTGCTCTTTATTATCAGGTCTAAACACCAATTAGTTTTTAGTGTAGACTAGGGATCCATATTTCTTATTTGATGAGAAGAAATTTTATTAATACAAATAAGAAATTTTATTAATTAAGCTAACTGAAACTCACAGAGCCTATGTTATTTTATACAAAAAATACTTTTTTCTTGTTGTCTCATATTTTTTTAATAGATAATCTTTTTTATATATAGAGAGAGAAATAAGCTAGTTTTTAAAATTTTTTTTTTGTCACACAATAATATAAAAATTACAAAAAATTATATCTTTTTGTTAAATACTATATAAATAAATGACCAAAAATTAATTGTGGGTGCCTAAAAATAAGGCTTGATGTGGACCATAAAAAAAGATTTTTTTTTTTTTTTCATTATTCAATAGTTATAACAGAAAATAAAAATGAATTTAAACTCTAAATATCTCAGAAATGCTGGAACAGTTGAATTACAAGACTCTTAGCCATAGTATGCACAATAATACAACAAGCATTGTATTGCATGGTATTGTCTAGTCTTCAATCCAAAAATGGAGACTTTCTACATTTTTTTTTTTCATAAACTAGAGACTTTCTCCACACACACATATATACTTTTTGTCTCAATTTTTTCTATAAATAATCTAACCCTTTTTTTTCCAAATAAACTAACTTTTAATTTTTTTTTATACACTTAATATAAAGGTTATAAAAATTATATTTTTTAATAAGAAAAAAGACTTGTTACACACACTTGTGTGGATGCAATAATGATTCTAAGTCACTATTCTAAATTTGAAAACATGACTTAAAGTCACGATTTCAATACATTTACATACTTGTGAATGCACTCAAGTGTGTAATAGACATTGATTTTTGGATACCCTAAACGCATTAGTTTAGGAAATTTTTTTAGAAACTTTTTATGAGAAAATAAAAAGTAACTAATTTTTATAACTTTTTATATTTTCTATAAAACTAATATTAAAACTCTTTTAAAATAGTTTATTAACAAATATTCTATAACCACCTTGTTAACCCGACCCAAATTTAATAAATACCATGCAAATAAACTTTCGAAAACTGCCATACTGACACCCAAAAAATGACTAGATGGATCATAATAAAAAATTAAAGTAGAAGAAAATAGAAAGGAAAGGAACATCACAGTTGACATCTTCCACCTATAATAATTCATGCAAACTAAGAGCAACTTCCACGTAGCATTATAAAGATCGATTACGTGCAGAAAGTGCCTGTTCGTTCGAGTTCATATCTGACTCGGATATTCATATTACTCCTGTGTTTCCTATGGGCAAGCAAAACCAGTTTTATTATAAAAAGTTTACAAATTGAGTTAGTAACTATCATTGTTGGGTTGTGTAGGATTAAACACTTTACTTTATAATAATTAATTTATTATATATATATATATATATATATATATATTATACATGCAAACCTGGTTGAATGGTATACTAATTTAAATATTTTATTCTGCATAAAGTATCGACTATTAAATCCACTCTATGGGCTCGACTTGGTGGTTTTTCTTAAAAAAACAATCGACGTATACCAAATCGATCGTCACATATTAATTTAAATATGTTATATATGTTTATAATAAAAATAAGGTAAAATGTATCATAACTCCCTAAGATATGCCTAGTATGCGCCTTTGGTTCATAAAATTTCAAAAGTGAGAATTATTAATTTCTGAAATTTATAAAATAAGTGTAATTAGTTTCTCTGTTAACTTCCATCGCTTCTCTTGCCTGTATGTGTGTTTGGGATCTAAGTTTCAGCTCGTGTTTTGCTGAATTTGTTTACACAGGTCTCGAACAAAAGAAAATTGGATCCCATGTGTGTTTGCAAAAAGCAACTTTTAAGATTTGCTTTAGCTTTATTTTTGCAACTACAAAAATATTATTAGTAGGTCCCACACAACTAGAAATTGGGTCTCATGTGAGCCGTGACGGCTCCAAAAATTTTGTTTAGGGAGTCATTAAGAAATTTAAATTATAAAAATTTTAATAAAAGAGAACTTGGATATATTAAGTTATCGACTAAAAATAAATGAATTTTTACAATTTTCTTCTATAAGTTTTCAAATTTTGAATTGTTACATGATAATTCATTATGAGTATTTATTGCCAACGTGAGTAACTATGGCCATTTTATTTTGTTAAGTTTGTCTAAATTTTTATTTTTATGCAGTTATTATTATATATTTGTTATTGTTTTTATAAAAATATTTTAAACTAAATGACTAAACTCAACTTATTGGCTTTATATTAATTATTGATGCACACAACCACACTCATTCGTACATAAAATAATTCACTACATGTTTACTTAACCAATCAAATGCTTGAAAAATCACTAACTTTGCAATTTTTTTCTTGAATTTTTCTAACTTTATGATAAAAAGTTATCATAACATGATAACTATACACACTCATGTCACAAACACTCTCTATTTCCTAATTATTAAATTATATAAAGTTATATTATATTTATATTGTACACACACAAACATTTACACACGTCATTATTCATACAAATAACATTATAACAAAAAGTATTGCACACAATCAATATTAGACAAACTCATACACATATAATATAAATTTATAATAAAAAGTGACACCCACAATTCACAAACACCTACTCTTAAAGTCGGAAACACTTGTAATAAGGATGTATAATATTTAAGCCAGGGTGTGCAAAAATATTTTTAAGAAAAAATTAATGTATTAAACTAACAAAAAAAATGATTAAATATATATATATATATATATATATATATATATATATCTTTTTTTTCTTTTTTTGAAGTCAGGGGGTTCATTTGAACCCTTGAACAAAGTGCCCTGCATATAGGTCTGCAAAAAGCAACTTATAAGATTTATGTTTAGACCGAAGAAGATAAGAGAGCTTAAGAGAGAAATGGATGAGGGTGAACTGCCTATGGTGGCGACAACCAACTAAAGGCGGAGCAAGGAGGCTCAAGTTAGAGAGAGAATCAGAAAGTGAGAGAGAGCTTGACATTAGAAAGAGAAGGAAGGTGGTGTTAAGAATTTTTTTTGTTCGTTTAGGTTCCCGGAAAATGTTGCAAAACGAGAAAAAAAAAATTGAATTATTGTATTTTTTTTTTCAGTTTTAGTTGTTATTTTAATTATTCAAAATATGTTTTTATTTTAATTATTTTAGGTTTTTATCTGACCTAGAATATTAATACATGTGTCACAATTTAATTGGATCGAATAGCACACGTCATAAGCTTATGTGGCACTTAACGGACACATCAGCATAAAACTAATAGAAGTGCTGACAATCAAAATGGTATGAAACTTCAGGGTGTAAAATCCAAATTTTGAAACTTTTGGATGTAAAATCAAAAAATTCTCAAGTGACAAGGTGTGTTTTGCATTTTAACTTATTAATAATGTTTGTGAGTTACACATTCAATATATTTCTATTTCACTTTTAGTTTTTTTCTAGTGTATTTTCAACAACAACGAAAATCAACTTATTTTGTTTTGCTTTTAACTTTTATTTGTAGTACTTTTAACAAATAATTAAAAAAAGTTGTTCTCAATAACAGGGGGGGAAATTTCACTTCACCACCTTAAACTATACCCTAGATTACATTTTGCACCTTTAACTTTTCGAATGCACAATTTGCACCATAAACTATAACCTTTGTTACACTTTATATCTCAATATCAAGATTACTGTTAACTTGGATGGAAAACCAAAGTTTAAGGTGCAAAGTGTAATCGAAAGTATAGTTTAGGGTAGTATAGTATAATTTCTCCATTGTTTTTAAGGGATTAAGAAGATGGGCAATTGAGTATTTTTACATGATGTCATATTTTTCCATCTAAGCTAACAGCAAACTTAACATCATGGTGCAAATTGTAACAATAGTTATAATTTAGGGTACAAAACATGTATTCAAAAAGTTTAGGCAAAAAACCCATTTTCGTTCTTACATTTTCACGCGATTCTCACTTTGGTCCCTAACTTTTAGTTTTACCGATTTTAGTCCCTATCCTAAAAAACGCGTCTCGTTTTTGTCTCTATCATTACATCAGAGACAAAAAATGCACACATGCCAAACGGAGTGCACTGTTAACACACTAAAAGCTAACATGACCATTAAAATAATAATAATAAAAAATGTTATATGGCATTAAAAAATACCACGTCAACATTTAAATTAAAAAAATTAATTTATTAATTTTAACTAAATAAAAAGAATTAAAAACAAAATTAAAAACTAAAAATCATATGAATTGAGATCTGAGTGTGTCTTGAACAAGAACACAAACCCAGATCCAAGAACACAAACCCATAAATTAAAATAAAATAAAATAAAATAAAATAAATAAATAAAACCAACAAACAACACCATTTAACACCGAATTCTCCAGCAAATCACTAATCCACATGATTTCACAAAGTCCATAATTAAGTAACTAATCAGCCATACAAAACTGAATTCTCCAACAAATCAAACTCATAAACCCAGTAAACAATCCAATCTCCAATAAACCCATAAACCTATATTTTCTTAGGAAACAAACACAAAATAAACCCAAAAAATTGAGCTCAAATCAAATTCATAAATCGCCCCCATTTTCTCAAACCCAACAAAATCATCAAAGACTCGTAACCACAACAAGCCACACCCAAAATCTGGGTTTGTTTTCACTCACTCTCTCTCTAGCAGTTGTGAGTGAGAGAAGTTTTGGTGGGATTTTTTTTTTTTTTTGGGTTCTGGGTTAGAACGGAGGAGGGATGGTGGTGGCGGAGAATGATCAGGAAGCAAGTGGTACCAAGTCGAAGTCGAAGTCGAAGTCTGCGTGGAAGACTCTAGTGGCGGTGGCAATGAATGGCAACAATGCTCCTCCTCCTCCTCCTGTAATGATTGGTGCCTCGTCTGATTCTTGGCCAACTCTTTTTGATGCGGCCACAATGGCGGCGACGGGAGGAGCAGCCTCAAAGCCTTGAGGTAGAGGTTGGAGAGCGAGCCAATGGCGTCGCGATAGGCGGTCGAAGAGTTTCAAGAAAGAAGTTGGGATTTTTTGCTTCAACTCTACCATTGCTAGGTGGGTTGATATGGAGGGAGATCTTGTGTTTTGCTTTGTGGCTTTTGGATTGGATTTGGGTTCTTGGCTTCTTGCTGTTCCTTTTGCTGTTGTAATGATGACATTTTTTAGAGGAGAGTGAGAGAGAGAGGTGTTGTTGGTGTTGTTACATTTGAGATCTGGGTGTTGTTTTTTTGAGTGAGTTTGAGTGAAGGAAAGAAAGTGTGTATGTGGGTGTTTTTTTCTTTCTTTGTTCTTAGATCTGGAATTCTGTTGTTCTTGTTCAGGACACACTTAGATTTCAGGGTTTGGTTTTTTTTTTTTTTTTTTTTTTAATTTTTGGGTTTGTGTTCTTGGATCTGAGTTTGTGTTCTTGTTTGAGATACACTTAGATCTCAATTCATATGATTTTTAGTTTTTAATTCTATTTTTAATTTTTTTATTTAGTTAAAATTAATAAATTAATTTTTTAATTTAAATGCTAATGTTGCTTTTTTTAATGCCAAATAACATTTTTTATTATTATTTTAATGGCCACGTCAGCTTTTAGTGTGCCAACAGTGCACTCCATTTGCCACGTGTGTATTTTTCGTCTCTGATGTAACGGTAAGGACAAAAACAAGACGTGTTTTTCAGGATAGGGACTAAAAACGGTGAAAATAAAAATTAGGGACCAAAGTGGGAATCATGTAAAAATGTAGGGACAAAAATGAGTTTTTTGTCAAAAATTTATGGTACAAAGTGTAATCAGGTGTATAATTTAAGGTAGTAAAATATATTTTTCCCCCAATAATAGACACTCCAACCAGCGTTACAATCTTACTCAAACCTTCACAAAAATAAAATAAAAAATAAAATAAAATAAAAAAGGCATTAAAAAAAAAAAAAAGATCGACCAAGAAAAGAACTTTAACTATAAGCTCTCTTTGGGCCTGTTTGGTTAGTTATCTCTAGCCAACATTTTCACATTTTAAACAATCTTACACACTTTTCAACACATTTTTTCACCCACACATATATCAAAAACACTCAAACAACATTACTCAAACTAACTTACCAAACAGGCCCATCTCTGTCATAGATTGTCTTTGAAAAAAAATTTAGATTTGCATAGAAAATGACAAATTTGATCCCATTTTTCAACCTACATCTAACCTCACTTAGAGGGCAAAAGGGTGACTTCACAACCTAGGGGTAGCATCTTAATTCTGACCATTTGATCCTCAGTCAATCCACTAAAACAGGTCTTGATGTCATAACAATCAAAACAAGTGGACACAAACCTCAATCAAACCATCAAATTGAAAGATATCGAAGAATCAAGTTTCAATGGTAAAGATGCACTCACATTGTCAAGCCTAATCATATATGATTATGAATAATTGGTTTTGATTGGTCTCATTTAGGATCAATTTAAATAAATGACATGTCATGGTCCTATTGGTTCAAGGCTAACACTAAAGGTAAGCCGCACACACATAATTAGTCCTACCATCATTCATTAATGAACCCTTAATTTTAGTCAAAATTGATCATTAAAATTAGGGTAAATTGCAACTTACCTACCTGTGATTTGACCGAAATTTAAATTGCTTACTAATAGTTTGAAATTTGGCACTTTACCTAGAGTCCAAATCTTCTGTCTCATCTTTCTTGCTCCACTCCATACTCCACTAATAAATATTTGCCATATGTACACCTATTTAAGTCAAATTTAATTTTTAGATTTTTATTATTTAGTTTCCTAAAATAAATCAAAAAACTCAAACCCTCCCCACAGCCACCATTACTATTCCTCCTCCTCCACCACCACCACCACCACCAACAAGCTTCATTGGCGCCACCAAGAGGAGATCCAACATCGTCAACGGCCTACCACCCCCGCCAACCACCCACCCACCACCACCAGTTGTCAATTACCAAAAATGAAATTAAAAAAAAAATAAATAAAAATAAAAAAAAAACACAAACACATCCCCCATCAATCACCATCGGTCCACCACTCTTTAGCGCCTCTAGGAAGAGATGGCGACGCCATCAAAGCCGCCATGTCTGGGTACTAGCCATGGGTTTGAAGAAGAATGGTGGTCATGGATACCCACCAACAAGATGTCATAAAACTAATATTAGACATGTTTTTTGAAGACAAGGAGCGGTGGTGGATAGCCATTGATGTCACCAGTGATCTTCTCCAAGTAGTGCCAGCGAAGTTGGTGGTGGCTGGTGGGGATTATTTGAGTTTTTGTTTTTTACTTTTTTGGTTTTTTATTTATATTAGGAAACTGAAACAATGAAAGGCTGAAAATTAGATTTTACTTAAATAGGTGTACATATGGCAAATATTTATTGGTAGAGCATAGGGAGCAAGAAAGATGAGACAGAAGATTTGGACTCCTTTATCCAATTGAGGTTAGCTCAATTAGGCTTCCGTAACCCACCTCTATTTAAAATTGAGTTAAATATGTATTTTTGCTCTCTTTTATGTCTCTCTCCACCAAAAACAAGAAAAAACATAGAAAAACATGAGAAAATAAATCAAAAAGGAAGGGTTTTGTAAAAATTAAGAACAAAACATTACTACTACCGTAGAGGCTTCTGTTAAGAATCATCAGATCTAGCAAAAACAAATTCTTTCATCTATTTCTAAGCAACCAACAAAGCCATAGCATCTAAAGCTTAAATCAAACCCAAAAAATTCAGACTTCAAATTTGTTGCAACTCCATGGCTGGTCTAAGAAGAAGGCTGGGGTTTGTGTTGAGTTTGGTTTCTGGGGTTCGTTAATGGTGGATTAGGATTAGGAGTTTTGACTGAAGGAAGGCTTCAACGTAGATGTTTTGGTTTCGATTAAGTTGTTAAATTAGTTTGGGGTTTGTTAATGGTGGGTTTGGGTTTGGGGCCATGAATTTGTTAAGATTAGGTGTGATAATCTGGTTTGGTTTTCCGATGGAGGAGGGCTTAGTGGAGGATTTATTTTTCTTATGTTAGAATCATACGACTAGTGGGAGTAATTTTCTTTGACCTCTTAATTTTCATTAAATTTTTCTCTTCCTTCTGTTGTTCAGTTTGGTCCTACAGCTAATTCCTTTTCGGTTTCACATCTACATCCTTGGATGATTTTAATTTGTGGGCATCACTAGCTATCGTTTTTCCCCTGAGTGATCTTCCACTATTAGGATTCTTGGCATCCTGCTCTATTGAATCCTTTACTAATTTATAATCACCTCTAAATTTTCTTTTTCTTAGACTTCTTTTTGCCCATATGTTCATCTGGTGTGTTGTGACATCAAAACTTTGAATATGTCATCATTTGTTTAGTGATGTCTCTCCGTCTTAATTATTTTATAAAACAATTAAATTGCAAAAGAAAAGTAACCATAACCATACACTTGGATCAGTTGCTAATCCAAACTCTGTATGTGAGAAAACTCAAACGTAAAGAACTATGTTCCTCCTAACTCTTTGTATGGGTATTTGTTGGAATCTGTCAATTTGATGCAATTAGTGTAAATGTAAGATTGAAATGCTAAAATGTTGAATAAAATTTTTTACCAACAACTTTTTTTATCTTATTTTATCTTGTTTTTCTATGTTTTCTCTTGTTCTTAGAGGAGAGAGACATAGAAGGAAGCAAAAATACATATTTAACCCCATTTTTAACACTACAAGAAAACTGAGCAATTGCGGCGGGCCTATTGCGGCGGGTGCAAAAACCGCCGCTATATGTCTCCTATTGCGGCGCTTTTTTGGCCCGCCGCAATAGCTCTAGTATTTTGCGGCATACTACAGTGGCGGGCTGATGACCCGCCGCAATAAACCTGTTTTAGTGGCACTCAACTTAGATATAGTGACGGGTCAATGAACCGCCGCAATAGCTCAAGTATTTTGCGGCAAACTACAATGGAGGGCGAATGACCCACTGCAATAGACCTGTTTTAGCAGCATTAATCTTAGATATAGCGGCGGGTCATTAACCCGCCGCAATAAACATTTAAATTTCCCTCTATTTTTTCGTCTTCCCATTTAAAGATCAAATAGTAAATTACACCCGATTGGCATGAAAATTGACATGCATGTTAAGAACATATAGAAAATACGATCCAACGGTTGGATTTTCAAAATTTAAATTCAACAATAAGTTATTGGTTGGTGTAACATTTTTTAGAGTTACATCAAGTGTAACTAGAACTCCACGATATATTTCTTAATTCGATGTGAATTTTGACAAATGTACCGTTAGATTACATTATCTTCATATATTTTTCATGCATACAAAATTTCAAGGTGATCAAAGATTAATAGTCATGTCATCAATCAATTGTTTAAATTCAAGTTTTTGTAATTTAAAATAACGCATAAAAGATGAGTTTAAAGATCAAATGGTAAATTACACCCGATTGGCATGAAAATTGGCATACATGTTAAAAACAAATAGAAAATATGATCCACGGTTAGATTTTCAAAATATGAATTCAACAATAAATTATTGGTTGGTGTAACATTTTTTAGAATTACACCAAGTGTAACTTGAACCCAACGCTATATTTCTTAATTCGATGTGAATTTCGACAAATCTACTGTTCGATTACATTATCTTCATATATTTTTCAAGCATACAAAATTTCAAGGTGATCAAAAATTAATAGTCATGTCAATAATAAATTGTTTAAATTCAAGTTTTTGTAATTTAAAATAACGCATAAAAGATGAGTTTAAAGATCGAATGGTAAATTGCACCCGATTGGTATGAAAATTGGCATGCATGTTAAGAACATATAGAAAATGATATCCAACGGTTGGATTTTCAAAATTTGAATTCAACAATAAGTTATTGGTTGGTGTAACATTTTTTAGAGTTACATCAAGGGTAACTTGAACCTAATGCTATATTTCTTAATTCGATGTGAATTTTGACAAATCGGCGAGCTGATGCTCAACGGCGACGCTTCAGCGTCGCGATCGGTGAGCTGAAGCGTCGCAATCACGACGCTTAGCTCGCCGATTCGCGACGCTGAAGCTCGCCGATCGCGACGCTGAAGCGTTGCCGTTAAGCTCCGATGAAGCTCAACAACGACGCTTCAACGTCGTGATCGCGTCGCTCAGCTCGCCGTTGAGCTTCATCGGCGAGCTGAAGCTCAACGGCGACACTAATCGCGATGCTTGTAAAAGTCCCAAAAAATGATGATTGGTCGGAGGATTTTGATTTTGCAGAAGAGGTCTTTCAGCTCCGTTCGGCGGATCCTATGTCCATACACCTCCCAAACTCTGAACCCGAATCTATCCCCAGCCCAAGCCTCGGCGTCGTTTCGGTCCGCTGGTAGTCATAGTAGTATTCTTCATGTGAGTCCCCTGTTCTTCTTGTATTTTGTTATCTCGGTGCGTCGTCGTTTTTAGCTTAATGATCAAGTCACATCGTTATTTATTTATTTATTTATTTATTTATTATAGTTTTCATATAGAGTTAAATTAACATTTCTATAATTACCGTGAAACATTTATGAATTAGTCTAGTTTGTCACACCTAATTGAGCTTGGTATATGTAGGAAAATTTGAGGATGAACTAGTTCTTCATTGACTTTATTGGACCCTTTCTCAATACCATAAAGTGATCATGACCATTTTATGATTGGCACAACATTTCTTTGATGAATTATAATTGAATAGCTCCATAAATACAAATGAGCAAAGCATTCTAATTTGTTGAGTCAATTTCCATCCAAATGACTGATGACCAATCCATGGGTCAGTCCTATGATTGGTCTGGTTTACTTGGTGTTTTGTAGTGGGCATGTGTTCATTTGTTGTCATCAATTCTATTGATCTTGTCAATACGACTTTCTTGCTTTAAAAGCATAATAATGTGCAACTTGCTTGTAAATATAGATCTTTTCCATTTTGTAGTTCAATGTTCCATATATTGCTGTGAATAGAAGTTTCTTTTCAAGTCATGCTGTAGCAGATCTTCTAGTGGGTGGGATAGTTGATGTACCGTTAGCACAAACTGGTGAAGGCATTGCTGAATGTGAACTTCTTAAATGGTTTGTGCAAGAGGTGAGTGAACGAAGCTAATTGTTTGTGTTTATGTCTTTACATTTATTAGCTTCTACCTCTTCTTCACCTTTCTTTTTTTTTTTGGCTAAGTATTTGTATTTATTTCTTGATGTCAGCTCAATGATTGGTTGTAATTGTCAATAGCTGATGGCTTTTTCATTGTATTCCTTGTTCAAAATTATTGATACTCTCTTCCCTCATTTTCAAATTCTCAGTAGTATATTTGTGTATTTCAGGATGCTTATAGATGTAAAGTTCTTTGTTGTTTTTGGTTTGAGTTTTGTTTGCCATGATTTTTCTTTGGTCTATCAAACATGTATTATCAAGAATATATTATCTTCTTGGTACAGATTCCTTGCTTGGTTTGGATGCATTCTGATAAGATGGAGGCTGGTTTTGCTTTGACATTCATCTTAGTAATTAATTCTAATGATATGATTGGGATTTTTTTTATACATGAAATCAAATTTTGCGAACCAACTATCTCTACAATGTCTTCTACCTGTCCCCATGCTGTGGCTTAGGTGGTAAAGGGGTAGGGGTGAAGTTGGGGTAGGTTGCGCTCTAATCTTTCAGAACAAAATAATATTTGTGTTAAATTAATAGATTGGGGTTTCAAGTCATATGTTTTCTATCCAAACTAATTTACTCTTTTTCTTCTTCCTTCTTGGGTTTGTGTTGTTGATTTTCCTTTTTATATCTACAGGATATTCAAGAGGCACATGTTGGGCAAATAGTTGCTGTATTTGGTGTGGATTGTGCATCAGGTCCCACTTATCCCTTTGCACTTGTGTACACAATAATTTATGTTTTTGTGTTGTTTTCCATAATTGTCTAAATAGAATTGGGGTCGAAGTGAGAAGTGAGGAGCTAGTGCAAGTTGAAGTTTCTAAAAGTGAGAGGAAAATATCAAAATGGACATTCAAGCCCATGACCTCTAAGTAAAATGACATTCCCTATAGTTTGCAACTGAGATGTCTAGGGTTCGAGTCTCCCTTCCCCGACTTGAAATGTATGAAAATAATAATGGTTTTCAGAATGGGTATAATTACTTAGACTGCTAATATTTGAGATGAGAGCATGAGGCTTTGAAACCTGATGATTATGACTTTTTTTTTCTAGTTGCTTTTTTCTTTTTCTTTTCTGATTTTTCTCAACTTATGCATTTTTTGTGTGATTAGGATATACATTTACTGATGGGTCAGTTAAATCCACAATGACTTCTATGAATGTCCCTAAGCCAATGATGTCTTTAGCCGTTCAACCAATTTCAAAAGATTCAGGAGGACAAGTGAGTGGTTTGTTTAAGTGTGCCTATATGTGTGCATGTTGTATTTGTTAGTGTCCAATGTTACATGACAACCTTCTTGTTTTCTTTTTTGATAGTTTTCAAAGGCTTTGAATCATTTTCAGAGAGAGGATCCTACTTTGTGTAAGTATAAGTTTTCATGTAGATTGTTAGATTTGGTTCTCCATTGGGAAAAACTAGACTTTGGTTAAGTTACTTATAACCATGACTTGGTGCAGAAACCTTAGCTATTACTTAGTCCTAAAATTTTTTCTTAGCTTGATTAGTAATGTGGGACTATATGTCTTGCAAGATGAATATCTTAGGACTTTATATATTTACACTATACTAGTTGGAAAATAGTATTGGCAAGTTTGTCTGCTTTGCAATTTGTTTTCTTCTGCGTAAAAGAAATTAACAGTTTTTATGTATCCAAATTTTTAAATCACAGTTGTGTGTTGCCCAAGTGCTCAAGGACATTTCAAAAGTTTTAGATTATTACTGTCTTCTATGATATTTTGCATTTAATTTCATAATTAGATATCAAGGTAAGATTATGTAGACCTGTCTTGGCTTCTGTCTTCCATCATAATTGTTGGCCTTTCTCCCTGAGTACACCACCGCTGTACTTAGTTTTGTTTTTTTTAATAAAATTTTCGTTACTTATCAAAAAAAAAGAAAAATTGTTGGCCAACTTATGCTTGAATTATATGGAACTCAAAGCACCTTGTTATTTAAGGATGCTTTCTACGTGACTAAAGGTTGAGGGTAAACTTACAAGTTTGACATGGATATGCTACAGATTACACAAGGGATTTACCTTTTGTTAAAATGAATTTTATTTCATAATCTTTAAAAACAATATAAGATATGTTGTTTTGAGAACGTTTTAGAATTTTATTTCACACTTTAGAATTTTGATTATAGTATTAGATTAATTTCAGCGGTTGTTTTATTCAAATGAACACATCTTTTTTTTGTAAATTTTAAGATGGTGGTTATAGACAATGTTATGTATTTGATAATATATTTCTATGTTAATATTACATTAGTTTCAAGACATTTGTGGTCTTGTTAATTAATTACATTTGTGGTATTGTGTTAGTAGAGCTAAAACTATTACAGGTCCTTTGTAACAGGTTTGTGTACCATTTATTTATTAGCAAACAGCAGTTTTAAAACCCACTGGAAAAAAAAAAAAAAAAAAAAAAAAAAAAAAAAAAAAAAACCTATAGCGGCGGTCAAAAAGCGCCGCTAAAAGTATATTTAGGTGTTTTGATCAATTGTCTATAGTGGCGCTCTTTGCCAGCCGCTAAAGGTAGACACCAATAGCGACGGGCATTACCCCACCGCTAAAAGTTAGTCCCATGAATTCTAAAGACGTATTGCGGCGGTTTTATGTCTGCCGCTAAAAGGTACATCTATAGCGACGCTTTTGGCGACCGCCGCAATCGACCTTTAGTGGCACTGCAGCACTGACGGGACGGCCCGCCAGAATAGTACCCACCGCTATAGGTCGAATGTACCTTTAGCGGCGGTTATGGACCGCCGCAATAGCCCCTTTTTCTTGTAGTGTAATAAAGGTGGGTTATGAAACCCTAACTGAGCTAACCTCAGGTGGGTAAAGTGTCAAATTTCAAACTACGGGTAGACATCTTAAATTTTGGTCAAATTACAAGTGAGTAAGTTGTAATTAACCCTTAAAATTAATTAATTTGATAACAATTGAGGTTTTATCATGTCTGGTTAGGATTAATTAGGTGCAATATCGAAAAAAAAAAAAAAAATCGCAACATCAATTACAAATTGAAGCTAAAAAGGAAGCTAATGGTTGTCACTACTCACTAGGTCCAAATATCAACCGGCACTTGGACTAATCATCAATTTGCCAATTGGAACTTAAAGAAAATTGACCCCAATTTCTTTCCTTTCCAGTTTTTCCTAGCTAATTACTCCAATCAACCCCAACTTTAATGCCCTCAACCCTCTAGAACCTTCCCCCTACCACTATAAACAGAGGAGAATTCCTCATTTCAAAGCACTGATCCACTCCCTTAAACCTCTAAGGAGAGTAAGAGTACTTGTCATACCTTGGCCTACCTGCAATTCGAGGTATTGAGAAAGTGTCTATTCTCTACTTCCCCTCTAGACCTTTGGAGTAATTCCCCTAAGATCTTAGAAGATGTAAAGATATAGCATTATGAATATGGTCTTCCTAAGTCTTGGAGTGCAATTTTGTTTCAATGTTCTATTTGTAGGATTAATTTGATAAGGAATCCCTCATTCTCAGTGGCAAATCCAAATTTTTTTTTTTAGAGTGGTTATTAAAAAATTTAAATTATACAAAATTTAATAAAAAGATAACTTGAATAAATTTGCATTACCCAAAAAATAAAAAATAAAAAATAAAAAAACACATGAATACAAATACATGAAGTTTTACAATTTATTTCTACTAATAAAATGAAAAGGCAAAAAGGGGACTAATGAGAGATAAAGGAAGAGCCAAGGATGCTAAAATGAGAGTAAAAAATTATATGATAATTACCTTCTATTTTAACCCTTTTTTTAGAGACAAAAAAACACATACACAAAGGAGAGGAAATTAATGAGATTCTAATACAAATTCATACTACAAACTCCACCCAAAAATCATAGCAACTTTTAAGGGAGGTTTTGACAAGTAATATAATATACAACACACTCTCTTAAGGAATGTGGGACAATTAACTTTGTTTTTGTTGTTGTTGTTATTTTTTTAAGAAACAAACACACACACACACACAAGGGAAAGAAAATGAGGTTCTAACACAAAAATTTTCTACAAACTCCACTTAAAAGCCATGGTATATTTTCTTTATTTGTTTTTGTTTGACATTTTTTGTTTGTTGTTATGGCTATTTTTGCTGTTATTTGAGCTAATTTTTATTGTTATTATTTAAATTTTTTAACTTTTTTTGTTTAAGAGGTAAGGACTATCTTTGTAGGGTCAATATTATTTTTGTTGAAACCAAATTTTTGAGATTCTCAAGTTAGGGTGTTTAATATTACTTTTAGGGTAGTCAATATAGCTTAGTTTTAAAAAAATTATGTATGTATGTATGTGTGTGTATATATATATATATATATATATATATATATTTTTTTTTTTTTTTTTTTTGTTCAGTGTGTTCAGTTGAACACCCTAAACTCAATGTGCAGTTGCCCCTACTCCTTGTTCTTATTTTTATTATTTCTAGATTTTTATGTAGTTTAGTTTATTTATGTTTTAGCGTTAGAAAATCATGTTGGTTGCTTGAATATGTTTTGAATGTTCTTCACTTGTTTGTATGATGTTCTTCACATGCTCGTGCATACAACCCAGCCAGATCCTAGGATGTTATGGATTCCAACCTAAGACATGTTTGTTATTTTATTTTTTCACTATGCACACACAATCACATGTAACTATTTCAATTCCAATCAAGATCACATGCAATTGATAGTGATGTTGTTTGTATGGATGAATATGCAATTGATAGTGATGCCATGTTGTTTTTATGGATGATGTACACCACAATCTCTAATTTAAATTTTTGTATGTTAATAATTTAGTAAAATTATTGTGACATTTTATTGTCTCCCTGGTATTACTCATAAAAATAATCTTGGTCCCCAAATATAATCCTTAACCCCTTAAAAAAATAAAAACCCAAATAAGAACAATAAAAATTAGTCCAAATAACAACAAAAATAACTCAAACAACAAATGAATAAATATTAAAAAAATCTATTCTAAAAAAAAAAATGAAAACCCTTAATTATTCAAATTTTTAACTCATTCAACCCATTTCATAAAAATAATCCTTAATTTCATTTTTTTTTTCTCTAAAAATTGGTACCAAGGGAGATACTGTTGCCATGAGTTCTCCTTAATGACACCAGTAGTTCTACTCTCCTTGACTTTGTACTCTCTCTCTCTCTCTCTCTCTCTCTCTCTCTCTCTCTCTCTCTCTCTCTCTCTCTCTCTCTCTCTCTCTCTCTCTCTCTCTCTCTCTCTCTCAATATTCTTATTTCGCACTTTATCTCTCACTAGTCCCTTTTTTCTTTTTCTTTTTGTTAGTAGAAAAAAATGGTAAAACTTAAATTATTTGCATTTTTTTTTTTGTCTATATTTTCAAGTTTCTTGATTGGTGTCTCATGATTACAAGTCCAAATTAGTTGGGTTCTTATACGCACCAGAGCAACAATGAGGTTCAATTTACCTAGTTTGCAGTCCAAACAACAAAATATGAAAGTTTCTTCAATGAACTCTTTGGGTTGCCCTCGTCATCTCCTTAACCCACCTCTGTCACAATATCTGCACGCATTAGGCAACACCGTGCATGATTAGGTGTTTTGTTCAAGTGCCCACACTCTAGTTTTTTTTTTTTTTTCCCCTTAAGGTCATGCTAACGGATGCTCTTAGAGTAATGATTAATAATTTATTTTAGAAAAGTTTTAACACTACTTTTATGGAAAATGGAAAAAAATTATTAAAGTATTAATTTTTTTTTTTTCATAAAAATTTTCTTTAAGTGAATTGTTAACCATTACCTTAAAAACATCCGTTAGCATTTTCTTTTTTTCTAATACTAACGTAGCCCAACTTCAGAGTATGGTAACAAGGAGATGGGAATTCCAAGATTTGTTTGCCGATTCAATTATTGTGACATAAATTATGTCATCATGGATTATAAAGAAAAAAACCAATCGCATGTCAGCCCGTCATGCAGTGGCCATATATATCATATGCCAGATCATCTAACTTCCAACCATTGTTATTTCCCCCCTGATAGGCCACTTTCTCATTTTGTTTTTTGCACACATTCTATTGTTAGGATCTATCCCAAAATCACTTAATTGACCTATTTGGGTGTTGTATACACGAAACTTGTCAACCCACTTCTACGTGCTCATCACAATGTCCTTCACCGGTCTCTTCAGGCCATTAGAGTAGCCATTCTCTAGCCCTTGTTGCCGTGCTTAGGCCAAAGCGGCCTTCCTCGTTCATTGATAAAACCATTCTTAGGCCAATGCAGCCTTCTTCCGGCAGTATTCTAACATTGACAATTTGCATGTGTCTTCCTCCGTTGTGCCCAATCCATTCACTTTCAAGGTCATTTTCTAGGCATCATTCAAAGACATTTTCAAGGGATCTCCTAAAGATTATTCCAAACTCAAGGCTCTATTGAGTTACCACCTTAAGTTTAAGGGGGAAAATTGAGAAGAATGAAAATATGTCAAGCCCCCGCCAACTGAGGAAGACCAAACTCATAGCATGTATTCGAACTCCATCGGCAAACAATCAGGAGAATCAAATATACAAGGAAAGTAATGACTATTTACTTAAAAGCAAATTGCATAATGTTAGAGATGTTGTCTGTAATATTTGTGTATATAAAAAAACTCATGTATCAAAAGAATACACAAATCTAATGTCAAATATGTAGTCATCTAGAGCTTTACACGATGGACATAGGTCATTAGATCAAACCACATAATTTTCATTGTGTTCTTGTTTCTTTTCTCTTTCTCCTTTCTTTTGCTTTGCTTAATTTTAACTACAATATTTTTTCATTTTATTTTAATTTTAACATAATATCAAAGCCACCTTTAGCATATATAGTTGCTTCGATCATTTGTTAAAAAAAGTAATGTGTTTTATTTCCAATAATGTTCCTGATAATAAGTCTTTAAATGATGATCATTGTTTAATTTTCTCTTTAGTTAATCAAACCAGACTTAGTTTTCCTTCCACTTCAATTTTATCTATCCAAGCTTTTGAATTATTGCATACTGACAAGGGTACCTCTATTTGTGGGGCTCATTATTTTGTAATCATTGTTGATGATTACATATGATGTATGGGTTTGTCTAATAAAATATATAAATCAGATACTCGTTCACTTTTACAATCATTTGTACAACTTATTGAAACTCAATTCTCTACCACTAAGAAAATCATTTGAACTGATGATAGACTTGAATTTGACATTCCCTCCTATTATTCGACCATAGGCATAGTCTATCAAATCAAACCTGTTGTGTCTCCACTCCTTAGTAGAATCAATAAATATATATAAATATATATATATATATATATATAAATATGCAGAGACCTCATGTGGGAGTGTATGAGCTCCTGTCATGTGGCACTCTAATATTACATTTAGCATTTTTAACATCTTCTTATTAAGTTGTTTTTACTATTACCCAAAAAATCATGTTAACTTCTTTTTACTCTTATCTAAAAGATGGGTTGTTATTAAAAATTAAACCAAACCTTATAAAAAGCTCAAAACCACTTATTCCTTACATATTATGACCTAAACAAGATCTTTTCCCATGTGTAGATGAAAGTCCAGACCCTAACCCACTTGAAAATTATCTTTCTCCTCCCTCATGCATAGATGAAACTTGAAAGCCAAGACCCTGACTCACTTAGAAACTCTCTTCCTCCGTACAAGCTTCCCTTCAACTACACACACTCTTCAACTTCTTTACAAACAACGGTTTGTAGTTCGGATTCACTGATCTTATCTGACCAAACCAACTTTTCTAATCATTTTTCAAGTCTTAATTCAACCATTATGTGTAAACAAATGGAGATGTATGGTCAAGAAAGATATACAATTACTCCAAAAAATAATAATAATAAGGAAATGTACAATTTAACCACAACAATCTCACCACTCTCTCTCTCTCTCTCTCTCTCTCTCTCTCTCTCTCTCATATTTTGAGTGCTATATTAGGATTCCCCAAATTGAAAATAGTATTCAATCTTACCAATGAGTTACACATTGGAAGGATTGTCCACTAAGATAATGAGTGTTTCTCTTGCTGTGTCACAGGAGTAATTCTTAAGTAATCCCAAAGAACGGTGAATAGTGCTATCTTATCTCACATTTATGGTAAGGTCCACTCATTAAATTTATAGTGAGGTCCATCATGAATGTAAAAGGAGGGAGCTCCATTTTACTATATTCCGAGAGCACCTAAAACTTTTTCGTGTTAAAGAAAAAGTCAAATGCTATGTGATATGGCATAGTCACCAATAGTCATATTGCATTCAATTATATTCGTATTAAATTTTAAGTTGTCTATGATGCTATGATAATAGGTTTGAAAACCAATTTGTTAACAACTTCTAATATGCTCCTACAACCGATTTAGAAATTTAAAAGTTGGATCAAATTGTTTATGTGCCTTCAAATTGCAGGTTTTTTTTTTTTTTTTTTTTAACACAAATGCATGAAAGTGGTAGACTGGTAGGTCCATCATAAGCATAAAAATGTTCATAAGTTCAAATATTGACAAATAATTGAGATACTACGGTAATAGATTCTAATAGCATTTATCTTTTCTGAAAATCTAAATAATTTATAGGATTCTAGTCACAAATATTATTTGGCATAAAATCAATGTTGCAAAAATAATTTTGGTATCTCACGGTAGAAACTAGAGAGGACTACGGAAACTTTTAGTTAGATGCACACCAAAATGTTTTTTTTAAGTCTTCCTGTAGTATTTATTGTTTCAATTTGAGACCAATATAATTTAATTATACTTTTTATGGAAAGCTTGAGATTAACATACTTTTAGGCAAAGTTTTCTTGTGCAACGCACGGGTTTCCGACGAGTTGTGCTTAATTATATGGACAAAGTTTCTCCTCAAGTATATTTGGAGAGAAACTCTTCACACTACTTTTATATCTTTTTATTAGATGTGAATTTTAATAAATCTACCGTTAGATTGCATTTTCTTATTATATCCTTCATGCTTGCAAAATTTAAGAAGAAGCAAAAGAGAATGAAAAGTTTTGAGTCTTCCTTTGGGATCTTTTAAGGGGATTAGTGGGATATAACAAACATTTCGCCAGCTTACAATGGCTTGAGGTCCCTAGCTTAGAGAAATTAGTAGGCCAATCTGTTAAGGGACAATGAGAGATGAGATGCTCCGGTAATTTTTTTGGGCGATTGCACAGTACACAATTTAAATCAAATGACAGTTTCTTGCCTCGTAAAAATGAGATGGGTAGCTTTTTTATTTTTCATAAATACAATAGGGTTTGAACTTGTGGTGTCTCAATTTGCTCCATGATAATTATTCTCTTTTTTTTTTTTAATTTATGGGATGATAATTATTCTTTATTATATAACAAAAACACTAATTAATATTCAACAACAAAGGATTTTAGCAACTAAACTAAATGGAACCCACTAGATTGATTGAATTCAAAATTCTTTAGATTTGTATTATACTTTGTTGTACCAAAAAAAAAAAAAAAAAAAAAAACCTTAATAATAATATCATGCCCGTACAACACCTTACACATACTGTGGATGATTTTTCTTTCTAAACTTCTAAAAATAACTGCTACCTTTATCAAAGGTAATAAATATTGTTTAAATAATACTCCAGTGGAGGTTGTTGATGTCCCAAGTGACAACAAAGTCAAACATTGGATGACAATGCTGTGCTTAACAAACTTTATTTATTTTTTTTATTTTTTTGGAGAAAAAACAGCCTTTAATTATGTACTGGCAAATTTCTTTGAGTCTTTCTTTTATATATATCGTTTTTGTTTTTGATTCCGCTTCTTTTTAACTGATGTGTGCAAATAATCCTCATAAATTTAGGTTTTTATATCCTAATAAATATAGGTTTTTATTAACGGGCATACACTTGTTAAAGAGAAATCTAATAAATAAAAGCTTTTGTTAACGCATATTTTAAGGGCATTTATTTAAAAAATATTTTTAGAAACTTTTTATTAAAAAGAAAGTAATTAATTTTTTTTGAAAATTTTTTTATATTTTTCATAAAAGTGATATTAAAACCTTCTTAAAATAGTTTATTGACAGACGTTTTAAGGACACCTGTTAATTAGACCCATAAACAAATACCCATTTAATTCAAAGTGACTTGACTCTCTAAAAAAACTCACTCAACTTTTTTTTTTGAGAAATAATTACAACATGCTGCTAACTCCACAACTCGAACATTTTCCCTCCTAAACCCCCAAGCACTCTGTACATGAGGAGGTGCTAATTTAGCTACAAAACCTTTGGCAAAAAACTCACTCAACTGCAATAAAGAAACTCAATCTTTACCAATGCAATTCTTAACAGACCCATAATATATAAAGAGAAACCTAAGATAACATTCATTTTACAAAGCAAAATGTGTTTGTATATCTTTGCTGAAATGTTAAATATGTTGCACACAACTTTTTTTACACAGTTTTACACTCTTAAATGTAATTGAAATCGTGATTTTTGAAACAATTTCGGTTACTCCAAACCCCAATACATTAGGTCAATGGTTTTTGACTTTGAATATTTACAATCTTCTTGTTTCGACCATTTAAACCGAAGCATCTTATTTTCTCCTCTCTGTAGGAGTGCTTCCTCTCGTACTGAACGAGGTCTCGCTCCCTAGGCTAGACCTTAGGGTATTATTTTATTTTCTTTTCTTATCCATTGGGCCCTGTTGGATGTTCGTTAGTAACAATGGCAGACGAAGTAGTTTCGGAGTTGGAAAAAATGAGGTTGACTGCTGAAGAAGAAGAGACCATTACGATATCTGATGAAGGAAGATGTGTGGAGATTGAGAGTTGTAAGCTAAGCCTGATTGGCAGGTTTCTCACATGCAAGCCTTTCAACAAGCGGGCGGCAAAAAATACTTTAAAGAAAGCTTGGGGACTGGAAAATGAGGTGCAGATAGTGGAGGTTGGAGCAAATCTGTTCCAATTCAAGTTTAATACGGAATTTGACTTGGAAAGGATTTTCAACGGTGGACCATGGTCTTTTGACAACCAACTGCTATTGCTTACAAAGTGGCGGAAGGGAATGAAAGCTGATAACGTTAGACTCAACCATGCCTCCTTATGGATCCAGATATGGGGGGCTCCTTTCGACATGATCTCCACACAGGTGGCCACGGAGGTAGGCAGCAGATTGGGAGAGGTGGTAGAGGTAGAACGACGGAGAAAGCACGAGGAGAGCAATCATTTTATGAGGGTTAAGGTGGCACTACCGGTCTCAAAACCACTACGTCGAGGTGGTTTCATCGCAGGATCCGAAGGGGAACAGTCATGGGTAACGTTTAGGTATGAGAGACCCCCCATGCTGTGCCATTTTTATGGGATACTGGGGCATGACTTGCACCACTATGCTAGCCATTTCTCGGCAACCAAGAATGGACGGGTGGTGGAGTACCAATACGGAGATTGGTTAAAAGCCACAGGTGGAAGTTAGCGGTCTACGCCAAAACGAAACACGGAGCAGGTTCATGAGCCTTCGCCGAAAGGAGGAGGCAGAGGAGATAATGAGAATAGTCCCAGGCCATCTGATCAAGTCGGAGATACGGCGGTGACGAGATGTACCTTGGGAAACCCTAGGGTAAATGATCGCGGAAATCTCGAAGAAGTTACGGATTGGCAGTTACAATATCCCGCGATTAATGCAATTACAAGGCCGGATAAGGAAGGAAGCGATGATTATGGAATTAAAGAGAGTAACGTAAAATCCAGTGCAAACACTGAAGGTACTTTAGAGTCATCCCATGCTAATCACGTGGACACCCCCATGCAAAATGGGCCTACTAATCAAAAGCCCAAGCCCTCTTGGGTTAGGCTACGTCGTATGGATTGTGGACCGAAGGAAGTAGAGAAGGCTGGAACTTATATTCCATTGGGGAAACGGGTGGCTACGCAGATGATGGACAACGACAGTAATAGCGATAGAGAGGAATATATGGGGAAGAGGGGGAAGACAGAAGTTCATGATGAAAATATTGAGGAGATATCGGCAAGGGTGGATAGTCACCCTTGCCGGGAGCAATGAAAATATTAAGCTGGAACTGCCAAGGGCTTGGGAACCCTTGGACAGTTCGAAGCCTTCGCAGCCTCGTGAGGGATCAAGCTCCCATGGTTTGTTTCTTGATGGAAACTAGACTAAACAAGGAAGGTTTTGAGGAAAAATGTGGTGACTTACCGTTTGCTAACAAAATAGTTGTGAAGTATCCCGACTCAGGAGGCGAGATAGCATTACTGTGGAAGGAATGTGTTAAGTTGGATGTCATCAACTACACAGCCAACCATATACTAGCCAAGGTGGTAGATAAAGATGGCTTTTGGTGGTATCTAACTAGATTTTACGGATGGCCTGAGAACAGTCAGAAAGCTAAGTCATGGGAGCTTTTACGACATCTTCGCACGTTGGTGGACGGACCTTGGGTGTGCATTGGAGATTATAATGCTACTCTAAACTCAACAGAGAAACTAAGTAAGAGACCGGTTCAAAGCAACCAAATGGAAGCATTTCTTGAGACGTTGGAGCATTGTCACCTTGAAGACTTGGGCTTTAGGGGATACAAATATACATGGAATAACAAACGGCCTGGAGATGCAAACACAAGAGTGAGATTAGACAGGGCCACAGCCACTGCAGAGTGGAGGGAGAAATTTCCGCTAAGCACAGTAAACCATTTATCGTCTCACACCTCAGACCACTTACCCATCATGTTGCATGTTCAAAGCTCTAGAAGGTTACAGTACAAGGGCCAAAGGGGGTTCAAGTTCGAGGAAACATGGTTATTGGCAAAAGAGTGTAACGAGGTGGTTAATGCCGCTTGGAGGAAGGGTGGGGCAGAAGCAACGGGGTTAGAAGAAGCTAGACAGAAGATAGTAGACTGTGCAGCGGAATTACAAGCATAGGGAGTTGCAAGGTCCCATACCGACTCGGAGGAAATTAAAGTGCTTCAGAAACGGGTTGAAGTGTTGAACTCGGTGGAACTCACAGAGGAGAGCAAAGCAGATTTCTTGGCGGCTAACAAGAAGCTGGATGAGTTACTCCTCAAACAAGAGATTTACTGGGCTCAAAGATGGCGGGTATCGTGGCTGAAGCATGGAGATAAAAATACGAAATTATTTCATACAAAGGCTTCCCAACGGAGAAGAAGAAACTGGATTCACGGAATTAAAAACTCAGACGAAGAGTGGGTGGAGGAGGGGGAGGATATTGCAAGGGTGGCTTTGGATTACTTTGACAACTTATTTCAAGCAGGAGAGTGTGACAAGGTTGATGAGTGCCTAAGGGCTGTAACTCCAAAGGTGACTCCAAATATGCAGCAATTTTTGTTAACTGGCTTTAGTGCGGAAGAGATTAAAACAGCACTGTTTCAGATGGGACCTACAAAAGCACATGGACCCGACGGTATGAACGCTTTATTTTACCAAAAATTTTGGCATATTTTGGGTGATAAGGTTGTTAATGCTGTGTTGGATTATTTAAATGGTGGTCTTATGGTGCCTGAAATACACTATACTCATATTGTTTTAATACCCAAAATAAAATCTCCCCAAAAAATTTCTGATTTTCGACCTATCAGTTTGTGTAATGTTATTTACAAAGTCATCTCTAAAGTGTTAGCTAACAGATTGAAGCAAATCCTTCCCCATGTTATATCCCCAACACAAAGTGCTTTTGTACCAGGTCGCCTAATCACTGATAATGTTTTAGTAGCATATGAGACACTACATACTATGCATAGGAGGAAAAAGGGGAAGAAGGGTTCACTTGCTCTAAAACTAGATATCAGTAACGCGTATGACCGGATAGAATGGGATTTTCTACGTGGAATCATGGAGAAATTGGGATTTCCAGAGACATGGGTGGATAGAGTGATGGGTTGTGTGACTACTGCATCCTTTTCTGTTCTCATTAATGGTACTCCTTATGGAACTATTACTCCATCTAGGGGTCTCCGGCAGAGAGATCCCCTCTCACCTTATCTGTTTCTGTTATGTACAGAGGGTTTTACTTCTTTATTACAGGAAGCAGATATGGAGAGTCGAATCAAGGGTGTCTCTATATGCAGAAGGGCGCCATGTATTTCTAACTTACTCTTTGCAAATGATTCTTTATTATTCTGCCAAGCCAATAAGAAAGAAGTGAAGGAGATAAAAGAAATTTTGCAGGTGTATGCTAGTGCTTCGGGACAATCCATTAACTTGGAAAAGTCTTCGGTGTATTTTAGTAGCAATACACCCGTGGAACAAAAAAATTGGATAAAAGACGTGATGGGCATTAAGGAAGTGGAGTGATTTGAAACTTACTTGGGCTTGCCTACATTGGTGGGTAGAGAAAAATACCACACATTCTCATATCTCAAAGACCGGGTGTGGAAAAAGCTACAAGGATGGAAGGGTAAGATGCTATCTAAAGCGAGGAAGGAAGTGTTAATAAAAGTAGTGGCTCAGTCTATTCCCACTTATTCCATGAGGGTATTCCAACTACCAAAAAAATTATGTGCAGAACTTAATGCAATGTGTGCTAGGTTTTGGTGGGGGCAGGTGGGGAATGAGAGGAAAATTCATTGGAGGAGTTGGAGCAAGCTCACTGAACCAAAGAGAATGGGAGGAATGGGATTTCGAGACCTACACTCATTCAACCTTGCAATGCTAGCAAAGCAAGGGTGGAGGCTTATACAAGAACAGGAATCACTGTTGTACCAGTGTTTTAAGGCCAGATATTTCCCGAGAAGCCATTTCATGGATGCCTCGGACTCACCAAATAGCTCTTATGTGTGGAAGAGTATCATGGCAGCCAAACCGATCCTAGATAGGGGATGCTATTGGAGGGTCGGTGATGGGGCTGACATTAAGGTGCTTTCTGATAAGTGGATTCCAAACTACCCAACAAATGGAGTGATTCACCCACCAAGCAAGGTAGGAAGAGATTGGTATGTCTCTGATCTTATTGACCCGGACTTGAAATGGTGGAGAAGGGATTTTATTGGTACAAATTTCCACAAGGAGGATGCGGATGCCATTCTACGAATACCGTTGAGTCATAGCCACACATCAGATGCCATAGTTTGGTCACAAAACAAAAGAGGAGTTTACTCTGTAAAATCGGGATATTACGTAGCAAGACAAAATCTCAAAAATGAAGACTGGGCGAAGTGTTCCTCGGGTCCAAAAGGAGGGCAAGTATGGTCAAAACTATGGAAACTAAGGGTGCCAAATAAGATTAAGGTATTTGGGTGGAGAGCCTGCCACAATATACTCCCCACCCGTGATAATTTGGTAAGGAGGAAAATATTAGAGGATGATGGGTGTATGCTTTGTTCAAGGATGGCCGAAACAGGGGCCCATGCGCTGTGGGAATGTGCAGTGGTGAAAGATGTTTGGTCGAGCAGCATGATTAGACTTCAAAAGTGTGGTCAAGATCAGCAGGATGTACTCCAACTATTCCAAGAATTGATGGAGAGATTATCTACAGCTGAGTTTGAAGCTTTTTTGGTTCAATCTTGGCTTATCTGGAACCAAAGGAACACGGTGATGCATGGAGGTAAGTTGAAAGACCCAAGGTGGCTGAATAAGAGGGCGAAGGATTATTTGGAGGATTTCCACCAAGCACAGGGGCAATTGCAGATTCCTGGAACATCTTCAAGTGGTCATGACACATGGTTTCCGCCACCTGAACCAGTCTACAAGTTGAACTTTGATGCGGCAATTTTTTCGGAGTTGGGGTGCTCAGGAGTTGGGGCGGTGATACGGAATGTGCACGGCGAAGTTATGGCAGCAATGTCAGCACGAGGTCCTCCCGTTATTGACAGTTCAGAGGCTGAAATTTTAGCATGCAGAAAGGCGCTCGAATTTGCTGTGGATGCTGGGTTCACGGACTTGGTCATCAAAGGGGATAATGAAAATGTCATGAGATCAGTCTCGGCTTCAGGAGCAGACCTGTCACGGCTTGGTCACATCATTCAAGACATCAAATGGCTTGCACATGGACTTCGTTGGGTATCCTTCAGTAGTATTAAGTGAGGGGCCAACTCTGTGGCACACTCCCTAGCTAGATATGCAAAAACTGTGGATGAAGAATTGTACTGGGTGGAGGATATTCCCCCCCCCCCTGCGATAGAGGCTCTGTATTATGATTCTCTGCATTTACATGAATGAAAGTTCAATCCGTTTTCAAAAAAAAAAAAAAAAAACCGAAGCATCTTGAAAATGGACTGTAGCTCACGAGTAGATTTGCCCAATTTGTAAAGCAATTCCTAACTATTTTTTTAGATTATCATACCTCATCAGCATCACAGGCATGATGCATCTATAATCATTTTTTCCATTCATCCTAAGACAGTTCCCAATTTCCCATTATAAAAGTGAATTGAATTAAAATATTTTAATGGATCTGGTTATCGTGTACTCTTAAAGTATTTGTTAATAAATAATGTAAGGACTCAATTTGTAACGACCCCAAGTTGGTGTGTTGGGTTCGAACGTTAAAGGCCCAAACAATAAATTTGTAGAGAGGGGGCTGAAAAGTTAGGCATTGGTCACCGGACGGTGGTTAGTCATGGTTTTCATGGTGGACGCACGGAGGTGAACTAAGTTTATCCATGGACCTTGTCCATTGAGCTTCATGTTCTTATCCTTCCTTTCACTTTTTGGGTGCCCCCCCCCCCCCCTTTGGCGCATGAATCCTTACATTATATAACCCTTCTCGGTTGATCCTAACCTTCCATCTGTCGACCAGGCAGGTAACTACTCGAGTGCCTGTCCCATCAGCCGCCTCCCCCTATTTTCTGTTAGTTGCAATAACCGAAGCCACACTGTTCAGGGGTCTTTTCCCATCAATGTGGCCAGGATGTTTGTTGGTGCATTTAATGCGGAAGTGACGTCTTTTCCTTGAACCACTTCCACACTATACCCCCATGCGAGTCCCATTCTACTCGCCTTTTCTTCTGGGAGCGCTTTGAAGGCTACCTTTATTGACGTGTCGTTCTTCCCTTTTAGGCCTCGGGATGCCGAGAACAGGGTCATCCTCGGCTACACCTCTAGGCCATTTGGATGTTCGCTGCTTGTCCTTGGCAACTATTCTCCTCAGCGCGGGCCTTAGGCCCTAATGGAAAGTGGGCCGGGACCACAAATTCTTTGGCCCCACAATAGCCCCTCAAAACCCTGCTGTCCGGATCCTCGGACGGAGAGAAGGGTTTTGATGACATCAGGCCTCTGTCAAAGCTTGTCAATCCTTGTCATCTATCAATTCCAGAGACTTTTCGTCTGCCCGAAACACGTTCTTGGAGCCTTGGAAGGTGAAACGTGTCCTCATTAAATGCGGGTGGCTCTGTGCTTCCCACGTTCAACGACGCGATGGTGATCTAACGGTGGAGATTTCCTTACCTTTATGGGCGGGAAAATTCGTGCAGTTACTTTCAATGGGAGGTATAAATAATTTTTGGAACTGATTTGTCTCTTTACTTTTGCACTTAAGAATTCTAGCGCACATATCCTGAGTTCAGTCAAACTTTCATCCAAATTCAAGTCTATCTCCAGAACAAAAAACCTGCCCGAGGAACCTTTCCTCTTTTCTGTAAGTTCTCTGCCTTCGATAACTTCTTTTTCTCTTGTTCCTCTCCTTCTCCCGTCACCCTCTGAGTTTGTTTAGTGGTTCCTAGAAATGGTTAAAGTGAAAAAGTTGGTTGAGACCGAAGAGGCGATGGAAAAGTTCATCACCGACTATAGGATTCCCCCCAACGTAAGTTTGAGGCACTGCAAGGAGGGGGAGTGGCATCTTAAGAGAAGGACGGGCGAGGTGGTAATTCCCCTTCTCGCCTTCGTAGAGGTGGGTATAAGAATCCCCATAGGGCCGGTAATGAGGAGTTACCTTAAACATTTCCGATTAGCTCCCACCCAGTGCGCTGCCAATATGTTTAGGATTCTGGGTTGTGTGGATGCCTTAAACGAAAAAATGGGGCTAAGACTAACCCATCATGACGTAAATTTGTGCTACAATCTCCAAAATTTGAGGGGCAAATCCTACTACATGAAGACGAGAGACGATAGGGTTCGGCTAATCCAAAACCTCCCCAAGTCTAACAAAGGATTGAATAAGGACTTTCTTATTGTATCTGGGGAGTGGCACGATGGCCTTCCTTGCCCAATAGTAGAGGGAGAACCAGGTGGGGTGTAGAGAGTATGAGGGCGCCAATCTTTTACATCGTCTTAATTTTGTGTAGTTCGGTTACTAACTACGAACATGCCTCTTTGTTTTTTACAGATCCGCACGCCTTTCATCGACACTTTCATCTGGTTAACCGGGTGGGTTTGGAAACTGTTCTCCAGGCGGCGGTTTTTGTAAATGACGAGGATGGTCAAGTCATAGCCGCTCATAAAATCTTAGGGTACGATCCCATCCAGAAGTCATTTGCCGACTCAAAGCACGTGATCAGAGTTAACGATCCTCGGCTTCAGAAAATCACTGTAGTCGAGTCCGGATTTTTGATCACTGAAAGATCTCCCGTCCCAGAGGGCATCCCGTCGGTGGGCTCTTCCTCGTCTCACCAAGCAGCGAAGGACGAAGGTGATTTGGGTCTGTCCGAGGAGGGATTCGGGGTATTTGACCAAACTAACCCATCCGAGGACCCCTCCAGTGATCTGGGTGACCCAAACTTGTCCGAAGCAGAACTGTTGTCAGTGGGAACATCTTCTCGGGCAGAGATGGGTCTTAAGAGAAAGCCCCCGACCAGCTTATTCGACCTCATCGAGGGTCAGCCGGGGAAGGGTGCACAGGGAAAGCTGCAATCCAGTGTTCCAACTCCCCCACCCCAGCCCCAGCCTGTCCAGACCAGGTCCTCTTCTTCCAAGTCGCAGCAACAATCTCCTCGCCCCAAACTTCCTGCTCCTCCCCAATCAGCACTGCCTCCTCGGCCCGAGCCCACCGGCCCAAAGAGAAAGAGGAGTCCCAAGGGTAAGGAGCCAATGGATAGGGGGAAATCTCAATCCCCTCGAGAGGAGGACGAAGCCCCACCAGCTCAAAAATAGTTAAAGATCGGGCATCAAAGCCAGGGGAAAAGGATCGATACCCAATCCGCACAGAGCGCTTGGCTTCCTGCCTCAATGCTCCACGAGGAGCCATTGATGGAAGATGCATCTCTGAGGAACCTTGGGGACGGCGAAGGCACTTATGTGGCCGATGCGTTAAAGAGGGCCCTACTGCTTCCTACTGATATGGAGGAGTTGAAAAATATGAGGATGCAGGAGGTTTTCCTCAACGCGAAAAGGTACCTGGGTATGGTAAGGCTCTTGAAACCAAAGACTCTGTTGATTCTTGCTCCCATATTTTCATTCATAATGTGTTTGTCTCAATTGGCAGGCTATCCAGGCCACCTACAGGATGGAGGAAGAAGTTAAGGGGCAGAGTAAGACCGTAGAGATTGAGCGCAATAAACGTATAGATGCTGCGTGAACCCTCAAAAAGTCCGAGGTTGACCTTGCGAAGGCCAGGGAGGATTTAAAGGAGGCAACTAGAGCCAGGGATAGTGCCGAGGCAGGTTTGACTAGTACCCAAAAACAGGCCGAGGAACAGACGAGGTGCCTACTTGCTGCCGAAGAGCAATTGGAGATTGCCAAGGAACAGATCAGTGATTTAAAGAAGAAACTGATCGAGGCAGACAATGCTAAGCGCGTGGCGGGTTGGGTAGAGAGTAGGTTGAAAGGCTAGGCCTTAGTCACCGGACAGTGGTTAGTCATTGTTTTCATGGTGGACGCACGGAGGTGAACTAAGTTTATCCATGGACCTTGTCCATTGAGCTTCATGTTCTTATCCTTCCTTTCACTTTTTGGGTGCCCCCCCCCCCCTTTGGCGCATGAATCCTTACATTATATAGCCCTTCTCGGTTGATTCTGACCTTCCATCTATCAACCAGGCAGGTAACTACTCGAGTGCCTGTCCCATCAGCCACCTCCCTCCATTTTCTGTTAGTTGCAATAACCGAAACCACACTGTTCAGGGGTCTTTTCCCATCAATGTGGCCAAGATGTTTGTTGGCGCATTCAATGCAGAGGTGACGTCTTTTCCTTGAACCACTTTCACACTGTACCCCCGTGCGAGTCCCATTCTACTCGCCTTTTCTTTTGGGAGCGCTTTGAAGGCTGCCTTTGATGACGTGTCGTTCTTCCCCTTTAGGCCTCGGGATGCCGAGAACAGGGTCATCCTCGGCTGCACCTCTAGGCCATTTGGATATTCGCTACTTGTCCTCGGCAACTATTCTCCTCGACGCGGGCCTTGGACCCTAATGGAAAGTGGGCCAGGATCACAAATTCTCTGGCCCCATAAATAATTTTAAGAAAATTTTAATATTACTTTCATAAAAAATATAAAAAATTATCAAAAAATTAATTATTTTTTCTTTTCCCATAAAAATTTCTTAAATATTTTCTAAACCTAAACCCTTTAAATATCTTAACTTTTCCCTACTTTAATTTTAAGATTCCCAATTACACGATTACAGCAAAAAGCTGAAAGTGGTATGCGGCCCAATTTAATGGCTCGAGCCATGACATATATTTATGTCTGAGCGTGGACTCCTGGGAGGCTCTAGTCTTATCTGGAACAGTGTTACATTGTCTTTCGAGGAAGGAAAGATTGTTTTTTCAGTGTGTAGACAACAAACCAATTAATTATCAAATTAGTATGTATACTATGTAGACACCAAACCAGATAATTAGCAAATTAAGTGGGTTCTTTGGTTATTTAGAGCTTGTTTGGATGTAGTGAGTTTTGAGTGATATCACTCAATTTTCTGTTTTCATCATCCAAATCATATGGGTCTCACAAAAGAGCACTTGTTTGGATGAGTTTTGGATTATTGTTTCCATCACTCAATTCTCTGGTTTTTTATTAATAAGTTATAGAAACTGAAAACACATTTTAGGTGTTTTCAGTTTTCATAATTCTATTTTCAATGACATTTTCGTAATTAAACATATATTGAGGGACCCACTAGTAAAGTCAACCATAACTTTTGACTCTTTTTTTTTATCCTCACTGGGTTCGGTGACGTTTTTTTTTTTTTTTTTTTTTTCTCAGTAAGTTCGGTGAGTTTGGGTATTGGGAATTGAAGGGAAAAAAATAAATAAATAAAAGCTGCATCAAGTGATAGGTATGGGGCTCACAAATAGTTGAAAAATATTGAGTGATGACAAGTGAGTGATGGTGCCAAACGGGTGGGGTGTAAGGAGTTGGAGTATTTTAAGGGATGAGTGACGAGTGGCGAGTGATGAGTGATGAGTGATGAGTGATAAAAATTAAGTGATGAGTGACCATTTTTTTTAACCAAACAAGCCCTTAGTTTGTGGGTTTTAGTTTGCGAGGACCATGTTGCAAGGGGAGGAGGATGGTGCAAGTTTAGGGCTCGAACATTCTCTCTCTCTCTCTCTTCAATATAGGAATTTTATTCCATCTGGTTTTGATTTGGGGAAGGCTTGTTAGAAACAGGTTTGGTTACAGTCCTCCACTATTGAAACTAGTCATGTGTGTTTTTTATGTGTAAATACTAATTTGTGATATTTTTTTAATATTAAAAATATTGTTGCCAAGAGACGAGAGTTTTGTAGTTCAACTAGTTAACAATATTTTCAATAAAGACATCTCAAATTCAAATCTTTCATCTTACAACTATTGAATTATCAAAAAGAAAAAATGTTAGCATGTTCCTATTATATCCGCTTCATGAAAATTGTTTTTTATTATGGAACAAAGATACCAATTCATGATATGTTAGATTTCATAATTCATTAGATATGTATTAAAATGCAAATACTCTTAGATGAAAAGAAAGATGGTCACCAAAAAACAAAAACAAAACCAAAAAAAAAAAAAAGTACCCATCAAAGGTAATAAATATTGTACGGCACCAACCTTTCTCGAACTATGATGGCCGGTGGGAGTTGTTTTTCCAAACAAATGACATCAAGTGCTCAACACCCTTTAATTATTTACGCATATACTCAGCAAATTTGTGACAAAAATCATAATAAAATGTATAAAAGAATATATTTAGAGAAACGTAAGATAATGTTTTTGAAAAAAAAAAATTAATTTGATAATAGTAAGGAGAGGGAATTGAAATATGAATATCTTCTTTAAAAATACCAAGAGATACTAGTTAAGTTATATAAAGTTCTTATCAAAATGTTGTCTATGACACTTTTTTCCCAATTAAGTACTGTCAAAATACTCATTACAAAAAATAAATAGGTGAATCCCAAACGCATGGACAAAGTCCATCAATATTTTATTGGATATCAAAGATTCGAGTTGTGGTTTGGAGGGCATAAAAGAGTATTTTGACAACTAGTGCATTGATAATAGGCTTGGAATGCTTGCAAACCCGTGAGAGGTATAGCACACGTTTAAGTTACACGGAGAATCACATTGACTTATAGAATAAAATTATTTTTCTAACCTATCTAGTTATGTGATTATCAAAAAAATCAAGTTATGTAAAATCCTACAAATGGGTTTGTACAAGTTGCTCGAACCCATAAGCCCATGAAAAACAGATTGTGTCGACTACTTTGATCAGCCAACCTCTGGCGGTGCCTCCAAGTAGCAACGACGCTGGCTTGAACAGAGTCATCGCCATCAAATCTATTGCCTCAGTCATCTTCCTATTTAAATGAAGTTGCTTTTATGAATCTACTTTGTGCTTGCTTTGTATGAAAGTAATGGGATTTGAATGATTTTTTGTTTCTAGTTATTAATGGAGCAGAGTAATGGAATTTGAATGATTTGTTTCTAGTTATTATTTATTAATGGAGGAGAGACAGAAGAGGTTTAGTGGCTAAAATAAGAGGTGATATAACATGCATCTGATTCATGATTGATTTTCTTCTCTAGAGAGAAAGAGAGAAGGGGGTGGAGAACTAAAGTCTATACTATATTAATGTTTAAGTTAAATTAGTTAGGTGAGATGCACGTGACCAAGACACTTATATCAGTTTAGGCGTTTAGTTTGATTTTGGCTAAATTAAAATTACACCCGTTAAATTTTTCTAAGATTTAATTTAGTCCTTTAACTTTTCTTTCATTTAATTCAGTCTTCTAACTTTTAACTTTGTTCAATTTTGTCCCCCCATTAGTCTCGATTAAAATTGCATCATTAACTTTCAACTCTATTTAATACAAAACTACATCATTTTGAGGAGTCTTTAACAACTCAATTTTGATGCAGACTAACATGAGAACTGAATTGAACAAGATTGAAAATTATAAGACTAAATTAAATGAAAGTATATTTATATTATTCAATTTTAGGTAAAGTTAGAGGGTACAATTTGAAATTTAGCCTTTGATTTTTTATTACTCAAGCAAAGGGCTTTGTTTGCTCTTTTTTGCCACATCATCAAATCCATTGACATCCAAGGTTGTGATTTCCGTTTTTTCACGTTTTTCCTATGTCATCTTTTAAGATTATGTTAGTAGATTGATGATTTGACATAATCTTTACCCTTTTATTATAAGAAGTTAAGGATTTAAAGAACACTATATAGTAGAGTTTTCTAGCTAAGAACTCTAGAAGATCTTGATGCAAATACTAAACACAACCGAGCAAAAATAGGGTTTAAGCATGCTGCAAAGAAATTTGCTTTGACACTGCAACACAACAGAAAGACAAAAATAAAATGGGGGAAAATCATTCATTCAAAAAAATTTAAAAAAAAAAAATCCAAAGCTTTTGAAATGTTGACACTGAAACTACCGAACTCAGTGTGTCTGAGTGAATGATTGTGAAGTGTAATAAAAACCCAATTGAATTGAGGCTAATAAAAGCAGTGCCACTAAGAACAATTCAAAAAAGGACCCCAAAAAAATTTGGGTGCGAGTGAACACACAAGCATTTACGTGCTGCTTTCTTGAATCCTTACAAGACTTCTTTTCATAGGACAAACCATGGTTTCATCTTACGTTTGAGGTGTAGAGAAGACCTAGCCTGAATATATTAAGGAACCGAGTTAAGAAAAACACTTCACTCTACCTCATATCAGATTAGGATATACACCCAATTAATCAAGGTGCACAGAGGCTTGCTGTTGAATATATAATAAATATTTCCCACACACACACACACACACACACACACACACACACACACACAAAAAAGGCTTAAAAGAGCCAAGTAGCCAACATCTTGAACACAATGAGTCTATGATAGCCACAGAAGAATTTAGCTGACAATAAGAAGTTTTGAACACCCATTTCAAGTCATGTGGCACTACAACAGTTTGGGCTTTTAGCAGATACAAAATGGACAATCAATGGTTGTAAATACTAAAGAATTCCTCGACAAGTAAAATTAGAGGTTAATGCTTCAATAACTTCCACGATTAAATTTGACAAGAACAATAAAATGAATGCTTGCAGCATAAGATTGTATCATGAAATGTCCAAATTTTTATCATCTTACATTAAAAAAAAAAGTGCTTGCATCTCAAGGATTAGCGATGTTTAAATCCTATTCAGTCTGTTTGGGAGAACAATAAAACTGCATCACATACTAAGTGAATCAGAAACTCGTTTGAAAGCCCTTGTGATTTTGGAAAGGCTGAGATCTGACAATTACTACCATTGTCATCAAACTGTGGTCTTGTGCTCAGGCTTGTGAGTATACTCAAAGTCTATATGCACAAAAGCTCTCTCAATTTCAGGGAGTTGCTCCAGCTTCTCTTGCAGTGTCTCACCAATATTATGTGCTTTGTTCAGAAGCATGTCTTGTGGCAAAACAATGTCAACCTCCACAAAATAATGACAACCAAAAGTGTATGCTCTTACTGTGTCAATGTGCTTGATATCTTCATGGTGGTTCCATATCAGATATGTTAACTTTGCCAAAAATTCAGGTGGTGCTGTCCTTCCAATTAGTGCAAATACATTCTCAAAGACCGTCTTTGTCCATGTATTCATTGTATATAAAGCTATCTGCATCACAGGTTAAAAGATATCATCATGATAAGATAAGAGTAAGATTCAACTCCAAGAACCCAAAAATTCTGTCTTGAGGCCACTTGGTGCCCATTTGGTATCCCAATTTGAAGTGGAATTTAATATGTACAGGTTTTTTAAACGTCAATTTTTTCCAGATACAGCTCTTTCTAAAAGCTGAAACAAGAAGCTGTACCAAACAGGAATTCTACCATGTCAAGGCATGGAGTGGCATTTTACTTTTCTTTTCTTTTTTTTTTGTTTAATTGAGTCATAAGAGTGGAAAAACCAATATTTTGTTATATTTAAAATTGGTTGCTGGTAATTGAGGAACTAAAAACTTATAGAGTAGCTGAACCCTATTATATACAGTACAGTAAAAAGGGGAAAAAAGGGAAGGGGGGGAGGGGGGGTATCAGTTGCATATGAACTTACTATAATAGCTCCAGTAGGGTCAATCCACCATTTATATCGAATGGCCAGGACAGCTGCTGCCAAACCAATTGAATTAGTAATAACATCGAAGAAATGATCTTGTGCATAGGCTCTAACAATTTCATTTTTAAATCTTCGACAATAGACCATGAGCGCAAACTTCACTACAGTTACGAAGCACATTATTCCAATCATCCATTTCTCCTTCTGAGGATCCTTTTCAGGCTCAGTCTGTAATCAGCACATGAAATGATGATTATATTAATCACTGATAATTGTAAAAGATTACCAAAACTAGAACTTTAGAATAACCATGCACAAGTGTTGCATTCACCAAGACTGTGATCTAACTAGGATTTGGGTAGTACCTCAAAACCTATGTCATCCTAAAGCACTAATAACTAAGGAAGCCTTGGAGATCTGAGCTCTGACAAAACATCAAGAAGGGTGCTAATCTACAAACCCTTCTCAAATCCAACTTTGGTTAACATGTGTACAAGTCCAACTGTGCTCACCGACTCACCGCCATATATACCCTTAAATTAAGTCAAAGCAAATATGATTAAAGTTGCATACCTTATTAACGAATTGTCGACCAGACTCAAGCAGTATCTGTAATCCTAGAGTTGCCATTACTGATGCAAAAACAATGATTCCCTGCAAGCTCAATATAAATTAGTAAAATATTTGTTGTGTTATAGTATAAATGTTGTAACAAAAAGTTCAAGCAGAGTCTCGGCATATGTGATGTGATTATTAGCATGTCTTGGGTCCGCATCCCCATAAGTCATAGTCACCCTTGAACCTAACCTACATTCAAAAACTATTCCCAAAAACCAATGCTATTTAATTTTATTCCCAAAAGAAGATTGTTTGACTGCTTTTCCATTTTATAAAAAAAAAGTTATTATTATTCTAGAGTTTCTTTTCATTGCTTGATATGCGCAGAAGGAAAAAGCCAATGGTCCCTTCATTTTCTCATTTAACAAACTCTGTAAAATAAACCACTATTTTTTCCTTTGGCAAACTCAATATGACATGCTCAATATTTTGATAACATAATGAGTGTCTAAAGCATGACCTGATGAAATCTTTAGATGTGTAGTAAATTAATTTTAAACTTCTTGGAATGGAATAAATCTGTAGCCTAAACACCTAACACCATTACATTTCTCTTTATTGCTTTTCTGCTTTTCCTTCAAGCATTTGTGGATTATGATCTAGTTGAGGCACCAGCAGTAATGGTGGAAATAGCACTGCAGTATATTTCCCTCATTTGTCACAACAATGCCAACGATTGGCAAAATGGAAAAAAGAAAAACACATTCCTTGACTTCTTTGGGGCTAACTTGTTAATTAGTTTAAGATGCACAATTTCTCACCACCAACTTCTGAGCAACCAAATGAGGCAAAGGTGCAACACTAACCAAGTACAATTGAATTCTCATTATCAGCCTTAACAACTTAAATCTATCAGAATCTGCATTTTAAAATTATCTGAAATACAAAAGATTAAGGAAACTAAAACAGTAGTCTTTTCTGCTTTACTCAGTTGGAGTTACGGTAATGGCCTGACAGAAAAGAGAAGACTATTTTTTATTATGGCAGTAAAACTTATTAAAGTAATTGCAGGAAGGTTGAGTCTAAAATTCAAATATACATTAAGTTATTTCCAAATGCACCCTCACAATTGTTGGATTAAATGACTTACCACTGGCTGCATCCTTTTTTTTCCAATTGGATAATGATACTGGTTTGGGCTTCGCATGGCATGAGAAGTGAACCACAATATAAACCCCGACAAGAGATCTAAGAGTGAATCCAAGGTAGAGGCAATAACTGCCAATGATCTGCTCTCAATAGAAGCAAAAACCTTGGCCGCAAAGAGCACAACGTTAGCTAAATTTGATATCCGGATAGCCAATCTCTCACTCTTTGCAAGCTGCTTCATCTCATCCTGAGAAAGTGTAAATGGATCAACAAAAGAAATCAGTTTCTGTTTTCCAGGAAATGAGACAGATTTAGTTGAAAGGATATAGTTTTTTTTATTTTTTGGGCCAGGGGGGGTGGGGGCAGAGCTTGAAACCTCTGTTTGTACTCAGGAATTGGGCATGGCCTCCAGCATTTAAAGAATGTTTATGAATAAAAAATCTTATTCATAAAGAACTTCCAGTGTACTCAGGCTTCGCCCTTTTTCTTTTCAATAAAATCTTCTTACTATACAACCAAAAAAATCATTAAAGCAACCTTGCGGAACAACCAACCTCAGTTAGATTTCCAGGAGCAAAACCTGATGCAGTCATAGCCTCCATCTCAGTAAACCCTTCAAGGAGCCTTTCTTGTTTCTTGTAGTAATCAGCAACCTTGCATCGTTTCCCTGCAGTCAAGAGTACAAGTTTTACATTACATTCATCACTAATATTTGACAACAAGATGAATTAAAGCATCCAAATTCATCAAATTTTTATTTATGTTTCATTTTCCAAAAGAACTAAACATCACACTCTTTTTTTTAAGTAAACATCACACATGTTAAGATTAAGAAAACATTTTTTTGTATGTTAAAGATTAAGAAAACATTGATTGATTATGATTATAACTATAAGCATAACGACTGAAAACAAAGGCAATATGTGAAGTGCCTTGCCAAAGCTCCAATAGGAAGTTCAAAGCTGTCAGGTTATCTATAGTTACTCTCTTTCGGTATCATCTCTTAAGAATGTGAAAGGGGTTATTCAGAAATTTAAAGCAAAAGAAATATGGAACGCCCTTGCTGTTAAATGGAAGAACCAACTACACAAGAAATTCAATCATTTAAGATATTTTTTCAATTTATTTATCCAAGTACGGTTTTTTTTTTTAATAACATATGGAACCTTTCTAAAGAAGAGCTTTTTGAACTTGCCTTTAGTCAAAAAAAAACCTACGGGCAATTGACCCCACTTGCCAAAACCAATTATTGGCTAATCCAGGGGCATTCACCCCTAAAGGGCTAAGCAATTGTAATCATAATAAAGTCGGAATAGCGGGTCAACATTCAAAAATCAATTCATTTGCATAATTTCATCTTATTTGTACAAGATTCCCTGGTAAAGGTTTTGGATTTGATGGCAATCATGCATGTCAGCTATTTTGAAGGCCAAAATCAGAAAGTTGCTTTACCAAACTAAGCTAACTAGTATATTTTCAGCAGATATGGGAAACCACACCAACCACATACTATTTCCTGATTTTAGAACAGCTGAAGAGTATAGCTAACAGACTCCATCTAAATGCTTCTTTGCACATATGAATGCCAAAGCAATATTCAATGCATCAGCAGGACCATTAAATTTCTTTGCAGCAAACTGCTGTCATACTTGAAGATCTAAAAAACACAATGGAAGGAATAAGTTGTAGCAATTTTTAACCAAAACTGATAAAACCACCCCGTTAATTAGAACTGATATGTGGAATAAGCTGCGCCAATTTTTAACCAGTTCAAGTCATCAACAGAAGCTTGAGGGTTCTAATAATTTTTTAAAATGACAACAAAACAGCAATAAACAAGATCAAACTCCCTATAAGAATCATCACTGACTCGAGCAATAGACTGGTGCTTTGTTCTTAAAAACATTTTGTATGTGTTTCCCCGAACAAGGCCAAATCAAGTAGAATTGCATGTGTTATATCTGGTGTGTTTTGCTTGTCTTTGCTAGCTTAGAGCACTCAAATCAGTAGGCGTATGGTAGACAAATGTGTAAAATTTACTCAGTTTTGCCTAAAAATAACTCACATCAGTTAGTATATAATTGTGTAAATTTACAAGTTTGGTATAATAACCGTATAAATTTACACCAAAACTATTCATTTTGCATTTAGTTTTTTATTCTTTCTTTACGTATCCCAAGGATGAAGAAAGAAAATGGATGGTGGTTGTGTGTGAAGAAAGACAAAAAAAAAATTTAAATAAAGAAAAAATGATATTTTAATGAAATGTAATGTAAAATAGATAATCTAATATGTGGTGTTTTAAAAAGTGAGTATGTAAAATATAAAAAGTAAATTTTTATGCTAAAATAGACAAGAATTTTTGTACGAGCTTAATGCTATTAGGTTAGAATGGTAGATTACAAATTGGGAGGAGACAACTTCTCACTTTTCTGACAATTCAATATGTGAGGAATACATTAGCTAAATGAGAATGACATTATAGATAAGAAAGAGTTGCCTTTGTTGACTTTATCTTTTCTATGAGTTCAACCTTTTGTAATGTGATGTTACAAGTCTAGTAGAGGAAGTTAAGCATTTTTGTGTTCCATGCAAACAAAAGTACAGATGTGGAAGTGAAAGAGTGTTGAGGTGTCTGAAGTGTGTAGCAAAGCCAGTTTTCTTTCCCCGAGGTCTCGCTTGAGAGTGGTGAAATCAATTGAAATGTATTTGTTAAGAATACCCTCTTCCATAAAATTTATTATTGTGTGACAAAACATCTGCAGTGCAAAATCTCAACATTACCAACCAGGTTTAGGCATAGTTTATACCCACCTAAAAGTAAAACAATCACCAAACTTTGATTAAAATAGGACACAAGAAGCAATCACCAAATTCAACATGCCTCTTTTTCTAGCAGTCAGGAACTTCCACTTTTTACACCCACCACCACCAAAAAAAAAAAAAACACCTAAAAACTGAACATTCACAATTTGAATCAAGTTTTAATAATTTTTTTTTCCTTTTTTTACAACTATTTCTGCAGTTTTCCAATTCATAAACCAGAGGCATATAACTTAACAATTCTTTGATGATTTTTAACTATTTAACTTTCTTACTACTATTGAAACTTTTTCAACCAATTATTTACAATTAAAGAACCCATTTCAATCAATAACTAAATTAACAAACACTAGGCTTAAAAAAAATGTATTAGACTTCCTTAACATCTAAAAGGGACCACTAGTACCTAACTAAAGAGGCAAGGAACCTTTCTTATTGTGTAAGAGAGCATTAGTTTTCTGCTGGACCAATTGTTCCACATGCCTAAGCTTAAGTGAACGCATCACATATTTGATACCAAAACAAACAGCTAATTTATGTGGTACTTGCGTGCCCGTGACTTGTTTCTTATCTACAGTCCTTGTCATAAGAATTCCATTCCATAAATGGGCGCCACGTAATGTTTAATCTTCCCAAATGTAGTCAGTAATGACCACATACACATCTATTGTGTTTTTATGTAAATTGTGCCACACAAATGAACCTACCACGTGATCGATCACCTAAAGAAACATGGAAGATGGTCCAAAATTCAAGCAAAAGCGACCTCCACGTTATCAAAAAACACACTTTCTTTTTTTGGTGTACAGATCTCCATATCCTTTACCTAAAAGTCCATTTACTAGGCGCCTAATATGAATTTGACACTTAAGATGTGAAGCTGACAACTGCCATAAATGGTTTGCAGAGTGAGCCAAGCCCACAAGGCAAGTGGCAGAAAAATCAAAACCATGAAAAAGAACAAAAAATCTAGTGCCATAACCTTATGTACCACAATCCGATGTAGAGAGAAAAATATTGGGTTACGTGAAAGTGATAAACAGTAAATCTCAGTCGGCATAAAATAATTGTGAAAAAGTTGTTACAATTGATGCCGCCTCAGACCAAAAAGAAAAGGTTAAGTCACATAAGCCAAAGGAAAAAGCTTAGGTATACTTTATTTTCTGTATACCTTTTTTAAAAAGAACAAAACTTTTCAAAACACTACAGTAAATTGTTCACTGCATCTAAGAAATTTTATTTAATTTCGTTGTTTAATTTATATAAGAGTTTTATATAAAGTGTTCCCCTAAAGCCAAAAATCATTTAACATATAAAAATTAAATCAGAACTCGGCTGAGTCGACTCAGTTAACAACCCCAAAAAATCAGCTTTCATTAAACAAAGAACATCTCTGTTTCTCAATAGAGATTGAACAACATCTATGAAAAGAAGAAGAAGAAGAAGTAAAAACACAACTTTTTTTGACTTTTTTCTGTGCAAGATTCAAATTCCAGGTTTTTTTTTTTTTTTACTTGTCAAAAAAATAAAAATAAAATAAAATAAAAACCTGGGTTTTGAATCTTGCACAGAAAAAAGCCAAAAAAATAAACTAAAAATAGCAACTTTAATTTTATATTGACGTTGCCTGGCCATCATAAAACTCTTAGTGCTTAACTTTGCTCCCTTTTTCATTGAACTTTATGCTTATACAAGCTAAAACAAAAAAGCAAATACCTTTTTGAGCATAATATCAAATATATAATAAACACATATATAAGTATATACATAAGCTGCTTGACTGAGAAAATTCTGAAAGCAAAAATAATATCTTTGAACAAAATTGCATCTGGGTCTTGAATCTTGGTAAGAAAAGAAAAAAAAAAAGCAAAAACCAAAAGCAAAACTTTCATTCTATATTAACATATGGCCTGGCCATTATAAAACTCACCAAAAACAACAAAAAACAAAAAAGCAAAAACCCTTTTGAAAATAGTATCAAAAATATTATACATATATACATAAGGATTTGTGAAGAGGGCTGACCTGTGGTACGACGAAAGCGGCGCAGAATGAAGGAGCCACGTTCATCTCTTCTTGGAGGCAGTACAGGAAACTCTTGCAGGTTTAGCCTCCATGACACGTCTGCTGGCAAAAGAGGCTCCCTTCTGCTCTCAATGTTTTCCTCCACCGTGCCTCTCTTTCCATCTTCCATCACTCTCTCACTCTCACTCTCACTCTCACTCTCTCTCTCTCTCTCTCTAAAAAATAAAAAAAAACACACTGTTCTTCGTTGAGCTTTTGGTTTTTTTATTTTTTTATTTTTTTGGCTTGAATGAGAATCACAAAACATGTGAAAGGCTTTAAAGTGGTACAATCTATACCACAACTCATATATAGCCCACTCATATATAGCGGGTTGTAAACAGTAAAGAGGTGACTCTATATAAATCTACCATCATCCACGTGAGCGAATTGTATTACAAGATATTCAACTTTAGGTGGCAGAAGCAATATTCGTTTGATAGTATGTTTGCCAAGTGACAAGCATAAAGAGAAAGTATTTATTAATTTGCTGCTTTCTATTTTGGACGTTTGTAAATAAATTAAATGTTTTGACTTCTTCTTTAAACTGTTGTGGTCTATTTTAAGAATGTATATATTTTCATTAAACATTTAGATTCTTTACACTTTTCAAAGTTCATGAGATTTTTTTTTTTAATTACTGATTGTGTTACTTTTTCGTATTTAGTATCAAGATTCTCGATTCTAAAAATAAATAAATAAATATTACCTGATTCTTGATTTTTTAAATGACATGTATCTTGAGCACACATATGGACTAGTAAAAACTATTGAAAAAAAAAATTACAATAATGCTACAATATAATTCTAAAGATAGAATTACACTGTAACTCAATTTTTTTAAAAAAAAAATTAATATTTTATTCATTTACTTTATCAATTCTTCTCTCTCTTACCGGGTTTTTGGGTCGTGGGTTTTTGTTTTTATTTGAGTTTTGATATATATTATTTTATTGTGTAAAAATATTATTTTAATGTGTTGTATTGTAAAATAAAAGTTGAGATGCTGAGAATATTGTAAAATTGTATGATATAATTGATAAAGTAGTTTTTTGAAATAGTAAAATAGGATGGGATAAAATTTTAGGATGTAAATGCTCTAAGCATTAACAACGGGTATGTCAAATGCTAAATATCTAGCATTTGAGATATTGAAAAAATATTAAATTTTCAAGAGATATATATATATTTTACATGTAGTAGGTCAAAAATATATTTTGTTTTTTGCTAAAATAAATTATGAGTAATGTCATTATAAACATGTTCACACTTTAAAATTAGGTTATAATATAGTTTTTTTTTGCAATGGGTTATAATATAGTTAATTATATTTCCTTACACACTTCACAATGGTATTTAGCATTAAAAAAAGTTTAGTTTCAAATCAGTTTGGAGCTATCTTCCTCCAATCCATGTGACGATTGAAAATATCATTCTATGTAGTTTTAGTTATATGAAGAAATTATCAAAAAAAAAAAAGAAAAAGTAATCTACACGACACATTGTGTAGAATAAAAAATTTAAAAAAATAAATCTCAAAGTTGAAATGGTCTCTCAAATATCATTTTTTTTTTAGTATTTTGAAAATTGTTCTTAAAAGTGGAAGCCAAACACATATAATGTGAAAATTATTCATTGAAAACTAGTTTTACATTCAATTTTTTGAAAATTATTTTCATATTGTTTTGAAAAAAAAAAAAAAAAAAAAAAACTCCTCCTACTAAATAGGCCTCAAATGTTTTCATATTTAAATACAATTACAACCTAGATGAAATAAGGATAAGGTGTAAAAAGTATTCAAATTAATATATATATATATATAAAAAAAAAAAAAAAAAAACTTTTAAATATAACTCTATATCTTAACTATGAAACTATACTTATTGTCACATTCTCACAAATATTAATTTGAACAAAAGAAAATCATTACACAATGGGAATATAACTTTTTTTTTTTTAAATGATCAGATATTATTTCCGTCCCTAAAGTTTGCATGAATTTCGTTTACCGTCTCTAAACTTTAAAAAGTTCGTTTTTCATTTCTATCATTAAACATGTACATGAAGAAATTATTCACTCTAGAGGTGCAAAGGCTAGTTTAACTTATGTGATTATACATAGGGCCCCCTACACACACACACATGTCCCCCCACACACACACATGTGTGTGTAGGGGGGCCTGCCCAAGTTGGATGAGAATGGGCTGAAATGGAAGCCCAATACAACTAATTTTGTAGAGGTGGTTAGTCGAGGTCAAACATTTTTGCCCTGACAACCGCGGTTCAATAATTAGAGAAAGGAGGTTGGCAAAGACAACAATTTAAGTTAAGAGTTATGACAAAGAAAAGAGAAATTCTTATTTAAGTTTTTCCTCAGGCTGGCCGAGGAGCAATAGTTCTTAGGATGTACACTTTTCGGTTTTACAATTCTTAATTTTCCTCTATATTTCTCTATTTCTTCCTTTGGAGTTTTTCCGATCCCCCTTTCGGGAGGATATTCTCTCCCATATATAGCTGCTTGAATTGCATCTCAACCTTCCACTTTGATGGTCATTGATCTCTCCTTAGATACTTGTCTCATTACTGCCTTACTAATAGTGGTGGAGTAGGCTGCAAGTTGTGGGAGCACTGTTCAGGGGTTATTCTACCATTAATGCAGCAGGCTGAGTTAGTATAGTGTATTAAATGTAAATGTGATGGATGTTTTATCTAAAAACCTCCTTCTTCCCTTACTTGCACATCACTACTTCCTTCCTCAGCCTTCAATGTTATGACCTTGGTGGCTTGTCTTCAGTCTCCTGAGGAGTATCTACTTCTCAAGCTCTTCAAGCAAGCCGCCCTCCTTGGTTTCTCTAACTGGGTTATCCTGACTATACTAGGCCTGATTTGATGAATAGTTGAGCCCAATTTCTCCTATGGTGGATTCCACTCGATGATCTTCTTTCTTCGGGCTTCCCCATCCCACAATATAATGGTACCTTTTAGAGCCATGATACAATCTTACTTTAAAAAAATAAAATAAAACAAAACAAGAAATAAATATCCCAACTTCATAATTTTGTATGTTTTGTCACATTGTAGACTTGTGCAGTGCATACCATTTATTTGTTTGCTTTTTTTTTTTTTTTTTTGCATTCAAATGAATCAAATGGAACTTCTCTCCTTTTAACCCCATGTGTATGTGAAGGTTTTTTTATATATCGTGACTGCAACTTGCAATTGACAATACAGAAATTAAAAATTATTTTCCATGGGTCGGTGGCACCATTGAAGCATATTCTATTATTCTTATGATCTTTGTCTATTTTTTGGCACGTTGTGATGAGCTACATTCACATAAATAAATGAAAGTTACAAGGGGATATGAAGCTTTTTCTGAGTAGGAGTATAAAATAAAGATCAAAACATTTGATATAGATACGCATTTCAGATTTTTATTGAGGATTATTACCGGGAATCTTTTCAGCCAAAAGAAAACACTTTTTCTTGCAAGTAATGATTCGGGTCATTATTCAAATGTAAAGTAATGATTTTTTTTTTTTTTTTTCAAGATTGAAATGAATGAAGTAATGATGTGGATTAAGAAATACGATACAGTATGTGATATTGTGATCTTAAAATAGGCAAAGGCAACAAAATCAAAATGCAATATGGCTAGTTTAATTTTGGCTTGGTGGCAAAGAATGCCTCAAGATTTTTATTACCTAACAAAATGAACTCCTTGAACTAATCATGCTTTTTTTTTTTTTGGAGAATCAATCATTCTTTGTTAGGTAACGAGTCTTATGACCCATGCAGTTTGAGGGGTCGGAATCTCGTTTAATCTTGGCTTGGTGGCAAAGAATGCCTCAAGATTTTTATTACCTAACAAAATGAACTCCTTGAACTAATCATGCTTCTTTTTTTTTTTTTTTTGGAGAATCAATCATTCTTTGTTAGGTAACCAGTCTAATGACCCATGCAGTTTGAGGGGTCGGAATTTCAGCCCCCAACTTCATCAACCACCCCATATTTATGGAGAGAAAGTGGTGTTCGGCCCAAAGCCATTGGCACCTTGGTATCTATTTTGTAAATAGTTTTAATTTTTTAGAGGGAATTTGCAGACTAACGGAGGGAGGGGATAGAATAGCATTAGTTAGCAAGGTTTGGAAATGATGTAGGAAACTAGCATCTCGAGTCTTTGAAACTCGAGTTCGGTGACAAAATCGACCCTCAGAGACTCAAGTTCTAGAGCTGAGATGGAGGAATTTAGCCACGTGGAACTCGAGCTTCTTAGACTCGAGAAGTATTTGAAGAATAAAGGAAACAGATCCGCAAGAAGAAGAAGACACGATCTGGAAAATAAGATCTGAAACGATCTGGAGCTTCAAAGATCTAGTGGACGATCTACAGCGTTGAAGAAGAACAAAGAGTCACCCACCATTGTGAGCAAAACCAAGTCACAGTGCTCCACTTCCTGGTGTGGCTCTCTCAGGCCAACTTCCCAATGGCATTTTCGGAAACCTCACTCTCAGTCTTCGTCTCAACGCTCTCACTGGTTCGCTTCCTTCTGATCTCGCTGCTTGCGCAACCTGTACTTCCAAGGTAATCTCTTTACCGGTGATATTCCTGAGTGCTGGTAAAATGGTGGAACTCGAGTCTTAAAAACTCGAGTTCCACGTGGATTTTTATTCCACATCAGACCCAGTTGCTTACAAATCGAGATTTAAAAACTCGAGTTTTATCTTGGAACTCGAGTTTTAAACACTCGAGATGCTAGTTTTCAACATTGTTTTGAAACGTGACAACTAACTAAATTTTTTGATATTTAATATTATTTAGAAAAAAAAATTCTAATTTTTTACTTTTTCCGTGTTGAAAACTTTTTTTAAACACAACTATTTTTTTTAAAAGGAGTTAATTTTTTTTTTTTTAATGCGTTTGAGATGGGATGATAAGCTGCGTTTAGCCCTTTTATTTTTTCCTATTATTTGTAGGTAAGCAATAAAGGAGAGTATAAAAAGAAAATGTAATCTAATAGTGAATTTGTAAAAATTTACTTCCAATAAAAAATTATTGAATAAGGTTATAGTTTTAGGCTACAACTAATTTTGTAGCTAAACTTTGTCCATATAAAATTACTTAGCTTATTGAAGAGTGTGATGTATATTGCTTAGACATACACTCTTTCAATATTCATGCCTTTTTATTTCTTGAGATAATTGCCTATGTCATTCACAAGTCATCTTAGGGTAAATTTCTATAATATAGATTTTCATATGTTATGTATTCAAATGTCATCCTAAAATAGACTCATTTATGTCATACATTCACATGTCATCCTATGATAGATTCACATGCACATGCATCCACATATCACTTTAGGGTAGATTTGTATGTCATGCATTTACATGCTTATGCATTTGCATTTGTTCAATTTATACCTGTCAACATATACAATAACTCTTTTTCAAAACCCAAATGTCAAATTCTTTATTATTTAAATGGTGAAATTTAGGGTTAATTTCAAAACAATGTATTATCCTTTGGGATAGGCATCATAGGCATCATAGGATGTCTAACATTTTCATCACGTGTAACTGAGCTTCCAAATCCATTTCTTAAGATTCAAAACATTTTTTTTCTATTTTAGCTTAGGGACCTTTAGCTTTTATTAGTTAATTTATAAAATAAAGTCAATTAGACTTAGGTGATCAATCATTCCTTATAATTCTCATGGTTGGTGGAGACTCCTAAAAATGATCATAGGTAATGAAGTTCACTCATACGCACACCTCACCTATGTAATGTATACACATCACACACCTTTACATTATATCATACGCTATCGCCAAGTGAAAACTCCAAAAAGGTTGGGGGAACACCTCACCTATGTAATGTATACACATCACACACCTTTACATTATATCATACGCTATCGCCAAGTGAAAACTCCAAAAAGGTTGGGGGAATGTCAACACTGGGAAAAATACATGTACAACAAAACCCACCACAACTTAAAACAAGGTTATGTAAAAATGTTGTGAGATTTGTTTGTTTTTTATTTGTATTTTTATTTTCTAAATATAATAGATTAGAAGTTGTGAGATTTTGTTATGTATCAATAGACTTTTTTATGTGAGATTTTTAATTACTCCGCTCTATGATGATTACATTTTATCATTAGACCGAAATACCAATTGATTTTTGGTGTAGATGAGATTTATAACTTTTAATCACTACAATTAGGGGTGTCTTGACCCGACCGGAGCCTGAAAAATTGACCAAACTGCCCGACATCGACCCAATTCTAGCCCGAACCGAAGCTCTAGTTAGTCGGCTGTGGGTTTTCAATTCCAAGAACTAATGTCGGCAGGTCAAGTGGCAGGTTTGCTTCTCCAAAACCTGAGCAACCTAAACCCGATCGCTGCTATACAAGAACTCCGGCCAAACCTGGAAAAATCAAGCCAGATTCGGCAAGTTCTCAACCAGATCTGGTGGGATTTAGCCAGATCCAGCCAAACTACATAAATTTTTAGCTAAAATTTGTAAATTTGGTCAAAAATTTTGTAGTTTCCAGTGACAAATGCAGTTTCCGATGACCAACTGAACTGAAACCGACCACACTCAAACCCGAAACTGACTCGACCAATTGACACTGGTGGTCGGTTTCGGGTCCTTCCACCCTCCACCCGACGCCGGAAGGTCGAGTCCGTGTTGGGTCCAAAACTGAACTGACCTAACCCATGGACAGGCCTAACTACAATCCACTCTATTACTGTTTCAGTGAATAGTAAGTAGTAACTTCTAACACACATAACATAGAAAATTATTTTATAATTAGTGTCTAGTGTTGGTATTTATAACATAGCTTCACTGGTTTAAGTTTCGATTTGGACAAGTTTAAGATATCGGAAAACAATGACTGACTATATAATTGAGATAGGTTTAAACAATTGTGGGTCATTAAATAATGGATAATGCTAATAGATGCCCTTAGGACAATGGTTAACAACCCATTTTAAGAAAATTTTGACCCAACTTTTATGGAAAATGGAAAAAGCTATCAAAACATTAATTGCTTTTTTTCTTTTCCCATAAAATTTTCTTTAAATTGATTATTAACTATTGCACTAAGGGCATCCGTTAGCATTTTCCTTAAATAATTTGCTAAACGCTTAAAAAAAGCAAAAGCCTTATACCTCATTAATAAATAAAATATTTTATAATGATACGGTACTCATTATTCATTAGTCTTGATAGATATTTTTGAAGTTAAAAAACAGAAAGTTCATTTTAAAGACTAAACATATGCATAAAAAAGTACTCCCTCCGTCCCACTTTTTTTGTCCTCTATTCCATTTTGAAATGTCCCAAAATATTGTAGTGTTTCTAAAAATAAAAGTCATTAATTTACTAATGTTCCTATTATACCCCTATTAATTTACTAATTCAATTTTTTGATAAATTTTTTTAAGGGTAGTTTTGGAAACATATACATTTTTAAAATGTAAACAAAATAATAAATGATGTTCTCTTAAAAAGTTTGATTTTTCAAACAGGACAAAAAAAGTGAGACGGAGGAAGTAATAAGGACGGATTTGAAATTTGACCCTAACACATCTTCTTTACTAGAATTGAACAATACCTAATGGTTAATAAACTATAATAGAAAAATGTTAACACTACTTTTACAAAAAATATAAAAACCTGTCAACAAAATTAATTAAGATAAACTACATATTTTGCCCCTATCATTTACAACATATTTTAATTTGGTTCATAACTTTTCAATTATGTCAATTTGGTCATTAACCTATCAGTGTCGTGTCAATTTAGTTCATGTTGTTATATCTTGGATGAAAATTGATGACATATTAAATGGCCAAAATAAAATTTTAGTGTATTGTCACATTAACAAAAGCTAATTTTTTATTTTGGCCATTAGACACGTCATCAATTTTCATCCAAAAAATTAACGGTAAGGACTAAATTTACACAGTACTGAAAGATTAGGGATCAAATTGTAATATGGCGTATAAAATAGGGATCAAATACGTAATTTATCCAATTAATTATTTTATCATTTTTCCATCAAATATTTCTAGAAATAGTTCCTAAACCAATGTCCTTAAGGACATTTGTTAACATTTCCTATATTTGAAGATACTACAAATTTTATTTTGTAGAACTTACGTCATCAATCATAAAAAATAATTTAAATACTAATTTATCAGGTGGTTGAAGCTTACTAGCTAATTGCATTTTTTGTCACTTTAATTTATAAGGTTGATGTAGTAAATTTATTATGCATTTAATATTTTTCATACTACCTTTTTTTTTACTATTAGATTATAAGACTTTTGATAAGATAAGACCAAATTATTAATTAACCTGGTCACAATTGAATATGTTCCATTACATCTTTTTTATTTGAATTTTTTTTTGAGAAAATGATTTTTTATATTTGATTTTACTTTTTAGCACTTGATTTTCATTTTTTATATTAGATTTTAGCACTTGATGGATACCAAAATGAAAATAAAACAAGAGATAGAAGGGGAAAAACAAAACAAATTTTGAAAACCACATCAATTCCTTTATTTTGCAAAATTTGCCGCCTCAACCTCCTACGTACTCATCCACCCCAACCAACAAAGTTCTTCGGTCAATTTTCTTGTTCTAAAAATCTAAAATTTTGTCAACATCAGAAGGAGCCTAGCAGTCCAGAACTTTAAATACTAGCCGCCTCAAATAATAATTAAAATCGATTTTTTTTTCTTCTTTCGCTCTCAAAACCGAAAAAATTTAAACGTGCTAAAGTGATAAGATTGTACAACTTACGAATTCATGTTGTAATAAAAGCGATGGCTGAACTTCAACCATTTAATAAAGGGATAAAACCATTTTCCGTTTTTACATTTTCACACGATTCTTACTTTGGTTTTTAACTTCTTCTTTTTTCACCGTTTTTAGTCCCTATCCTGAAAAACGCTTATCATTTTCATCCCTGTCGTTACATTAAAGACGGAACTTGCACAGCTGGCAAACAACTTAAGTTAAGAACATTAAAATAATGCCACGTAAACCACCTGGCTTTCCACGTCAGCATTTAAATTAAAAAAAATTAAAAATAAAAATAAAAATAAAAAATTACATTAATTGAGATCTAAGTGTGTCTTGAACAAGAACACAAACCCAGATCCTAAGAACACAAAATTAAAATCCAAAAATCACAAACCCAGAAACACAAACACAAACCCAGTAACAGATCTTCCTGGTCAACCAAACACAAACCCAGCAACTGATTTTTCTTATCAACCAAACACACCAAAACACCAAACACAAACCCAAACATCAATAAGAATACAAACACAAACCCAGCAATCCATCTTCAAAAAACCTACAATACATCTTCAGAAAACCCAAGTCCAAACACAAACCCAAATCTAAACCTGACTACTACTACTCAATCGCCTACCGTTATTGGAATCAGAATCAAAATTAGAGCTGGCGGTGACGACTACGAAGAACTTATCTGTGCCGTGAGTGACGATCTCCGCCGTCGATTTCCATACAGAAGAGCCGATATTGTCAATGGCCTGATCAACCAACTCGAGCGATTCCTGAGGGACGGAAGCACCGGTGTCAAGTGAAGCCGGAAATCCATGACAGTGCGCGACGCGACTTCTCGGATCATCGACGTTTCTTTCTTCAACCCGGACCCAAATTCTCTACATCGCGCCGGTAGGTCTAGATCATTGACTCCAATTTCGAAGCGATTGTTTTGATCAATCCGCCGAAACTCCAAATCACGATGGAGTCCGAGTTCGGATCTGGGTTTGGATTTGGGTCCAGGTTCAGTTCGGGAGCATCGTCGTTTTGGGGTTGGTCTGGGTCTTCAGAGAAGATTGATTTGAAGAAATCCATTATAGTTAGCTCCTTGTACCCATTTCTTACTAATGTTTGGGTTTGGGTTTGTGTTTGTTGTTTTTGTGTTTGGTTGACAAGGAATATATGTTGTTGGGTTTGTATTTGTGTTTTTGTTTCTGGGTTTGTGATTTTTAGATTTTAATTTTGTGTTCTTTGATCTGGGTTTGTGTTCTTGTTCAAGACACACTTAGATCTCAATTAATGTAATTTTTGGTTTTTATTTCTGTTTTTAATTTTTTTTTTTTTAATTTAGATGCTGACGTGGAAAGCCACGTGGTTTATGTGGCATTATTTTAATGTTCTTTACTTAAGCCGTCTGCCAGTTATGCAAGTTCCGTCTCTGATGTAACGGCAGAGACGAAAATGATAAGTGTTTTCTAGGATAGGGACTAAAAATTGTGAAAAAAAAAAGTTAGGGACCAAAGTAAGAATCGTGTGAAAATATAGAGACGAAAAAGGGTTTTATCCCTTTAATAAATAAATGTTGGGTTCAGTTAACGAGTGTTCTAATAGTATTTGTTAAGTTAATAAATCATGAGAAATCTTAAAAAATGCTCTAAAAGTATTAGTTTATGAGGTATTTTTTGAAATATTTTATAGGAAAATGATAAAGCAATTAATTTTGTTGACAATTTTTTAGATTTCTTATAAAAATGATGTCAAAACTTTTCTAATATAGTTTATTAAAAATTACCCTAAGGCACCCGTTAATATGAGTTATAAACCATTTAGGGAAATTTTAATATCTTTTTTATGGAAAATATAAAAAGTAAATGCTAAAGAAATTACAAATTTTACCATATAGGGCTTACAAACTGATGTGACAATGAATGTAATTGATGCGTTTCAACCTCCTCATAAATGAATATTTGAATTGCTTCTTTATGATTAATGACATACCAGTTTGTAAGTTTATTCTCTGTTTGTTTTGGTGATAATGTTTTATAGAAAATGAATCATTTTTCAAAAAGTATTTTCTATAAAACTATCTCATTTTCTTATATTTGGTAACAAATTTAAATGAGTTGAAAAAATAATCTTTTAACTTCCCTTATTTAGCTTGCTGTGAGATAGAGTTGTTTTTCAAAAAAATTTAGTGAAAAACAATTTCTAAAAGGGTTTGGCTTACCTCCAGTCATTTTTTAACTAGAATCTTCTTTTATTTTAATGAGAAATTGCCACATTATCTACTAACTAAATAAAATGTGGAGATTAAAACCCACTACCACTTACAATTGTGTATTTAAAATAAAAGGAGACATCTAGTTAAAAAAGTACTAAAGATACGCCAAACACTTTCTAAAAATAAATCATACCTTTTATGTTGACTAAAGATAGTTTTCCTTTAACTCATTTTTTCTAATGCTACAAAACACTGGAAAACACAAAAAACTATCTTTATACAAGATTTTCCATCAAAACAATCAAAGCATTAATGCAGTAAAACTTGTAATACCTGTAGCATTATTCAATATAAAAGTCTGTAAAAAAAAAAAAATCAATTGTTTTTTTTTCCTTTCCCATAAAAAAATATTAAAATTATTTCCTAAATAAGTACCCTTAGAGCATCCATTATCAAAATTCATAAATATTTGAACTTTCTCTTTTAGGGTAAACTACGTATTTGGTTTATATCATTTATACTATATTTCAATTTGTTCCATAACCTTTCAATTGTGTCTATTTGGTCTCTAACATTTCAATGCCGTGTTAATTTAGTCTCTTTCATTATCTATTGGATAGAAATTACTGATGTGGCTAACTGTTAAAATAAAAAATTAGTTTTTGTTGATGTGACAAGAAATTGATTTTATATTTTGTTCGTTAGCCATGTCAGCAATTTTCATTCAATAAATAACGATAAGGACTAAATTGATACGACACTGAAATGTTAAGAACTAAATTGATGCAATTGAAATGTTATGAACCAAATTAAAATATGGGATAAATGATAAGTACAAAATTAGTAGTCTACCATTTTTTTTTTTTTTGGTAATTAATGAATGGATATCCCGTACTTCTCAAATTGTAATTAATGACACATTCATTTATAAGCTCTATGTAAAAAAATTAAAAATAAATACTCCTAACATAACTCATTAAAATTTTTGCTGGGGCGGCTAAACAGAGCCAACCCTATAACTCATTAAAATTTAAAAGGTTGCTTTCAAATCCATCAATTTAAATTTTAAAATAGGCCAGATCCGTCAAAGTTTGGTATAAAAAAGTGGGAAAAAATTGCCAAACAGACTATTCTAGGGAAAAAATTAGGCGCGTGGCACGTGTTCAAAGTTATTTAGTAAGTTAGACTGTTTTTGAAAGTCGAGTTTGGCAAACTCGACTTTGGACTGGAAAACAGACACTATAGTGGCGTTTTATTAGTGGCTATAGCAGCGTTTATAGAAAACGCCACTATAGGGAAGCTATAGTGGCGTTTTTGACAAACGCCACTAAAAAAAACGCCACTATTGTGTCTGTATTTCAACCCAAAGTCGAGTTTGCCAAACTCGACTTTCAAAAACAGTCTAACTAACTAAATAACTTTGAACGCGTGCTATCCGGCTAAAATTTTTCAAAATTTTCACTGTTTGGCAAATTTTGCCTAAAAAAGTGCCTTTCCATGTGTCAAATTTGGCCTTTGCATCCCCAAAGCATTCATGAGTCACGAGAGAGTTGACATAAAGAAAATTATCCTCAACCAAAACTTACAAATTCATAGAGAAACTTCCCTCCATCCCCACAAACCCACAGACTGACAGACAAAAGATTTTCTTTGGGCAAAAAAGATAAAGACAATAGAAAACTTTACTTTTACATGTTAATATCTCAGCGGACAGTAATCGATACTATCTTGGAAATTACTGCGAAATTTCGTAGCAAATGTAAACTACACAGCTCCACTCTCACATGCCAGGCATGAAAAAAGTTGCTAATGGCAGGTAGACAGAGACTGATGTTTTCCATTTTTAGCATTTCATTCACGGATTTAAAGAAGGGCATTACTAAAATTATTATCAATTTTATCATAAAAAAAACACTTACAAACATTGAATATGATTAATGTTGTCGATAAACTTTAGATCAACACAAGTACAAATCTTTTGTTTCCTGTTTTATATTCAACTTTATATTTCACTAATTATAATTTATCATTTTTTTTACATTCCTTAATAAATCATCAAAGCTTAAAATAGAAACAAAAATGCAAATACATGACATACTACAATTGCTAAATCATAAAGTGAAACACAAAAAGTACGACATATAATTTCTATTTGATTGGTACTTTGTGTTTCTATCGAAGACGTCTTTCCCCAATCAAAATGTATATAAAAAAAAAAATTTAATTATTACTGTAAGGACCAGATTTGAGTCCCTAGCCCAAAAGATGGATGGACTTAGACCCAAAAAGCCCAAAACAATGAATTTGAAGAGAGTGGGTTGGAAAACTGGGCTTTAGTGAATTAGACAACAAATAAAGTAGATATTGATGAAAGTAGAACATGCAAAATAAGTATTTTTTTAATTAAAATCATTTGTAAAAAACAGAATAACGAAGATCAATAATAGTGCAGTAAATGACCACCTAAATCAAGTTAATACCTACTCACAAAAACAACAGCGAGAGAATTAACTCCTACATCCTTTGCAACTCCAAGCATGCAAAAAAGAAAGTAACATAATATATATTTCTAAACCTAGACATGGATCAATGTATGTCTGTCTGTGTGTAGTACCAAAATGTTCAGTTTCTCAGAGAAAAGAATTACTGGCTTTGCAATCTTTAATAGTCGGAAACTAATTCACATGCTCAGGTGCATTATGATTATAGAGGTACAGAATTACAGAGATTGCAATCTTTAGGAGGCAGCAAACAAATGTGCAAGATTTGGAAGACAACATCGAAAATAGGTCATTCTAAGCTTTAGTAGTTGGAAACAGATTCACATGCTCAGTAGCTAATGTGATATTAGAACTAAAATCAAAAGTCATATCAATAGAGAAACAAAAAAGAAAAATATAGTTCTTGACAATATCTGAGGACCTTAAACAATCATATATTATGAACATTCACTGTTAACAAAATGAATTTTCACATGCCCCAACATAAGCCTAAATTTTTGATAAATCCAAAAATAAGCCTAAACTAAAACAAATTCAGATAAAGAATGACATTAAAAACTCCAGCAACCCGAAACTGAAACAAACCCCAACAGCAACGCAAAACTAAAACAAACCCCCAACAACTGCAGGAACCAAGCCCAGCAAATAGACATGCTAACTATAAACTATTGACTCCTTGCGAAATATGCCAGAGTTCCAAAGATTGGTCATTTAGTTGCATCAATGATTCAAAAAAAAAAAAAAAAAAAAAGAGAGAAGAACAAACAATCTATGGAAGAGTATAAAAGAGAAGAAAAAGAATCTGTCCAATACCAGAACAATCTCATAGACAAAACATTCAGCTCCATGCTTGATCCGGTTATGTCAGATCAGCAATTAATGCAGCAATCTCTTCATCAATATCAAAGGGGACCGGACAGTAGTGAAGGGCCTCCCATAGATCTCTTTCTCCAATTCTTTCTACACAACACATTCATTATAGGAAAAAAATTGAAATCAAGTGGTAAACAAATCAACCATGCCTAAAATTATTATTAAACCCCATAAATATCTGCAACACACAGCCCATACATATCATTGAATTAATTTTTCAGCCAAAATAAATTAATCATCAGGCCGACTCTTAGGCCTTTCAAAAACAAAAAAAAAAAAAAAAACAAAAAAAAAAAAAACCATTAAATTGATACTATCTCCACTATGAAATCCATCGATATTTACAATATTTTCTTACAAAACCTGTACAATTTGAAATCCCTAAATCGATAGAAAACCTAATTGAAGACATATAATTAAAACATAACTTTGAGGCTCTGTTCCATTTAAACCAATTTCAATCTGAATTTTAACCCATATTAATCAAATAAAATTGAAGCTTGAAAAGATCAGATTAGAATTCTTCATACTTGAAAAATCGTCCAACATCAGAAATGGAAAAGGATCCAAATTTGTCCAACATCAGAAACGGAAAAGGATCCAAATTCTTCAAGTTAGCCCTGAAAATCAAATGCCCAGAAAGGGGGCCAAAAAATAATCAATGCCTAGATGATAAAACTTCAAGAATAAAATAACCATGAATCAAAATTGATATTTGCCAGAGGAGTTATGGTTGAGAAAAGAAGGAGGGAGCTACATTGAATGAGAGAGTTAAAGAAGAAGAAGGAGATGGGAGTGAGTTTGAAATAGAGAGAGTTTGATTGAGGGTTTTGTTAGGACTGAGTTTGCGTTTGAGAGATAGTTTTGAGATACCTGCGGCTGATTTCTGCATTTAGGCTCCTCTTGTAGTTGGGTTTTAATAAGAATCAGGTTTGTAATCTATATTTGATGGGAAAAAAAAGAGATTTATTATTATTTCGGGTTTGTAATTTATATTTGATAGAAGAAAAATATTTATTATTATTTATATAAGTATTGTTGACGTAGAAAATTGTGGGATCTTCAAAAGTTTCGGTTATATATATATATATATATATATAGATAATTAATAAATAAACCCTTTCCTTGCTCTTATTGTGTCGGTCAATATTAATACATCATTCTTTTTCTCTAATTAATTACTCCCTCACTCATTTCTCAAAAAAGAAAATCACTCCCTCACCCACTTCGTGATTTTCATAATGAAAAATATCTTATGAAAAGTGTAGGGACACGGTTTGTAGCCCAAGCCCAAGATGTATGAGATCTTAACCCAATGAGCCCAGTACAATAAATTTGTAGAGAATGGATTGAAGAATTAGGCCCTAATGAATTTGACAACAGCTAGTATGGATTTAAAAGATGATCAAGCAAGAACAAAGAAAATAAAGCTGGATGAATTCACTGTTCGAGGAGGTATTTCTCCATACAAATCAATAATAGTTGGGTACAAGTATAATTTTGGTTGCTACAATATTCTTTCTATATTTTTCCAATCCCTTCCTCATGGAAAATCCCTTACATTATATAGTTCCCTTTGGATCATCTTAATCCTCCACTTGTTGGTCATCTGAGCCCTTACTTGAGTACCTATCCCATCAGATACCTTTTTTGGCTTTCTGTGAGTTGTGGTGGCCAAGGCAACACTATTCAGGGGTCTTCTCCACATAAATGCGGCCAGAAAAGTAGTTGCAATGCATTCAATGCGATGGTAGCAGCTTTCCCTTAGATATTTTTGGGTTTCCCTCCTTTCAGTATGTTTATGATGCACATCTCTATCAATGGAGCTTCTTGAAAGGTCACCCTGATTGTTGGAATACATATTTGAGTTGTACTTATCGTATCCGAGGAGTTATTCCTCCTCGGATTGACTTCTCATTCGTATCTTTCTCATTCGTATCTTGCTCATTAAATCCTGAGCCTGAATCATTCATTACCATTTGTTCCTCCTCGGACTACTCATGTTCTTGGCCAAGGCCCAATATATAATTTGGGCCCTTAACCCTACAATAACCTTTCAAAACTCTGATTTTTTCCCTCCCATCCGAGGAGAAAAGTGGGGTTTTGATTTTTCGTGCGCTAATATTATTTTGCCCTTTGATTTACACACATGGGACTGTCGTTTTGCGCGCCCCATCATTGCCACCGACGCTTTGGAGCCCGCGAGGCGTCATTAATTGCTCCAGGTGATGTTATGTTCCCTACATCCAACGGTGAGGCGCTAATCCAATGGTTGATATTTGTCCTTGGGTTTTGAACTAGATAACTCCCACTTGTTTTCACCCTCTATATAAAGCCTTAAGGGAAATCATTTTCCCCTTATTTTACGAATCTTCAAGTTCTCCAGAGATCTTAAGCATTCTAACTCACCAAACTCTCTAAGCTTCCAAACTTCACCACCCTCTTTTCTTCAAGAGATCCTTGAAAATCTTTCTAAAGGTTTCAGGGACTAATACACATCTTAGTTCTCGTAAGTTTCTATTTCTTTAAACTTTTCTTTTTCTCCTTGGCCAATCTCCTCAGCCATCCAGTTCTTATTTCTTCATTTACCAGTTTCAGTTCTTTCCCTTTAGTCTGTCCAGATGGGTAGATTTAAGCACTTAGTAGACTCCCCTGCCAAAATAGAGACCTTTAAGGTTAGATATCACATACCACAAGGAGTCACCCTGCGATATTGTTCCCTAGAATAAATAGTGACACACAAAGAAGAGGGGGAAGTCATCATCCCTATGATAGCTTTCATAGAAGGGGGGATGACTCTTCCTATGGATAGGATAACACGGGACTACCTCTTCAACCATAGGATATGCCCCCACCAGTGCGCACCCAACCTATTTAGGGTCTTAGGTAGCATTGATGCTCTCAACGAGTATCTGGGCTTGGGGCTTACCTAGCATGATGTGGTCCACATGTACGAGTGCCACTCCCTTAAAAATGCGGGATTTTACCTCAAGTCTCGATCTAATGTTGTTAGGCTCATCTCGTGCCTCCCTAAATCCAATAAGGGGATGAAAGACGACTACCTGATTGCTTCGAGGGCATGACATGATGGCCTTCATTGCCCAGTTCGAGAGGGAGAGTTAGGTGGGATACCTTAGAGTTAGGTTCCTTAGCAAGAAATTTAGATTCTTTAACCCTAACCATGTCATTATTTCCCTTTTATTTTGCTTTCTTTTGATGATGGGTCTTAATTTTCTAACCATGTTTTGCTCGTCGGCAATTTTTGCAGTCAAAAATCACGTATCACCCCAGCTCAGTCTGACCAACGTTGCAGCTCTTAATTATTTGCTGAGGTCTGAGATTTTCGTAAGTGAGGATAGACAGCTGCAAGCCGTCCATTTGATTTTAGACTTTGAGCCAATCTCGGAGGTATACCAAGATATCGGCAATGCCATAAGAGCGGGTGACCCACGGTTGGCCCGTATTGACGTGTCATTGCCAAGTTTCCTAGCCCGAGACGACCTTCCGCCGGTCTTATTGCCACTCCAACAGAACCCTCCTTTGATTGTACAACCAATCCATCGAGTTCGGCCCAAAGCAGCAGCAGCGAGGGAAGAGATTGCCTCCTCAACCTCCTTGCTTGAAGAAGAAATTGACAAGTTTCGTTTTGAAGAGGAGGAGACTCGAAGAGTACAAGTAATCCCTATATTGGATGCCGAGGGCGAGCCTGACAGACATTTAAGTGTCCAAGCTCTAGTTCTAGTAGTTGCCCATCCGAATAGCTCATCAAAGGAAGAAAAAGACGAAATGGCCTTGAACCAAGGGAACAAGAGCTTAAGAGACCTTATGGCTTCCAGGAGCAAGGTGTCAACTTCAAAAGAAGCCACCAAGTCTTAAGTTCCTACTACTCTTCCCCCCTCCTCCTCCTCCGATCCCCACCGACCTCGGATTGAAGCCAATTCCTGATTTAAAGAAGAAAATTCCAATTGAGGTGCTTGAGGAAGGTGAGGTGGGTCCTCAGAAGGGGACAAAACAACAGAAGGTGGCCAAAGATGCCCAGGACAAGAGGTCCATTTTTTGGACAGTTAAGAGGAGCAAAACAGGGCTGATGTGCGCATGACGCAATGCACCTGGTCTCCTCGACTAGAGGTGGATGGGACTCCCATCCCTTGGAACGCTTTAGTTCGAGACTTCCAAAGGGGGCATACGGGATATATTGCTGAAGCCCTGGAGCAGCCTTTACTCCTTCTGAGAGATATGGAAGCTTATAGGTGCTTCAAGCAGAAAGTCCTCTTCCTGTCCATGAAGAGGGACCTCGCTATGGTAAGCAATCTATCATATCCGTGAATTTGAATGCTAAGCTGTATTTTCGTTCTTTCTTTACTTTTTAACTCGTGATTTTTCTGTTGTCTTTGGGCAGATTGCTCAACAAGTTTTTGTGGCCGTGGAGTGGGTTCGTGAAGCCCGTAATGAGGCCGAGGTTGAGGCCCTCTCCCGTGCTGATGTTGAAAAATCATTGGGGGCCTTCAAACAGGAGCAGACTGAGATCTCTGAGAAGCTAAAAGTGTCGGACCAGGCTCGCCTGAGTGCTGAGGCGGGTCTAAAGACTGTGGAAAGGCAGGCTGAGGATTAACGCCAAAAACTGCACTTAACCGAGATAGATCTGGCCACCCAAAGGCAGTTGGTCATAGATCTTAAGGTTGAGCTATAGAAGGCCAAGGAGGCAGCTCAACTGGCCAAGGAAGCAACCGAGGTTGAAAATCAGGCGTTTTATCTGCTCGGTGTGGAGGAGACGTAGATTAGGCTCACTAAGGAGCTTTCAGAGGTATGCAAGGATTACTGCAATGTGACATGGGATAGGGCCTTTAGCGTTGCAGGAGTCCCTGCAGACTCTGTTTGGAGGCAGCCTGGGAGCGTGTACTATCATCCGGATATTTGTGAACAATCAAATATATTGTAGATAAAATCCTAGAAAGAATCACATTGAATATTCATACCGTATAGAAGAAATATAACCCCTCGCCCTAGCAAAGAGTTTAGACTGCCATTAGAGAAAGAAAAATACAAGGTTTGCTCTCCAAAATTCGTTCTGCCCAGCCTCCCTTCAAAACCCTAATGTCTAAGTGTCCCCAGAAAATAAAACATTTACTATTTTAATTTCCGTCCAGGTTTACAGCGGTAATTTGTGAGTTAATTTCGGCCATCAAAAATTGAGAATCTCGAAAAACTCAAAACTGAAAAGTTGTAGATATTTAAGTCACGGTTCCAACCTATCTAGCCTTGCATCAATTGGATTTTTGAGGAGAGTGATACGCCCAAAATACTGATTAGTGCTCAAATCAGATTTTTCCTTTTCAGATTCTGCCTCTTTGATTTATTTCCTTATTTGAAGCTTCCAATCATGGTAGACGATCCAAGCACTCCAGCTACACCTCCTTAGACATTTAAGCATGGTCCTTTAACTCCACTTTAATTCTAGTTTGACCTCCATTCTCTCACAAATTCCTGTAAACTTATCTTTCTCACATGATTTCCTGAAAGTAGAAAATTACACATAATGAATAGCATTTTATTCAAAAAATTATGTAAAGAAAAATAATAGGGACTAATGCAAATCATGGCTTAATTATACAAATTAAGCATAGTAATAAAGAGATAACGCCCATATAAATATATAATAAATATACATTTTAAGGCGTTATCACTATCTTAGCCTTCTTTGGCCCTGAATTAGCGCCATCGGCGGGTAGCCGAGCCACAAACATCACTCAAGAGGGGCGGGAGCCGGTTCTCCCTAGTGCAGCAAAGATGACATTGATCATTCCTAAAGGAGATCTTGAAGAAGCATCTCTCTGGGGTTCCAAACCTGCCTGGCTCCCTTGGCCACTGGAATGATGCAAGAGCTGCTTCAACTTTTCTTCTCGAACCAACTGGTCCAAATGGTTCCACAAATTTCTATAGTCCTCGGTGGTGTGTCCCTGGTCTTGGTGGTAGTCGCAATAAAGGCTCTGGTTGCGTCTCATGGGATTTCCTACCATCTTATTTGGTCATTTAAAGAACAGCTCATTCTTAATCTTTTCCAGTACCCGGTGCACTGGCTCTCGGAACATAGCATTAACCGCTTGGGTGTTGGCAGACTTTAACTATCCAGCGAAATCCCTCTGAGGTCGGTTATTATTGAATCGGTCCGACCTGAAATCCCTCCTCTCCTGAGGGATAACCTTCGCTTTACCTTTCCATTACTGTTGGTTTTCCTCAACCCTCTTGTACTTATCAATCCGGTCCATAAGTTGACACACACTGGTAACAAGTTTGCTAGTCAGAGACTTCCTTAAACCGTGCTCGGCTGGGAGGCCAACCTTAAAAGTATTGATGGCCACGTCATCAAAGTCACCATCTATCTCATTGTACATCTCTTAGTATCTATCCGAGTACATTTTCAAGGTCTCCCCCTCTCGCACGGATAAGGATAGTAATGAGTGCAAGGGCCGAGGTACCCTACTACACGTGATAAAACAAGAGCCAAAGGCCCAGGTGAACTCCTTAAAGGAATCTATGGAGTTGGCCCTCAGACCATCGAACCATCTCATCGCCACAGGTCCTAAACTGGAGGGAAATACTTTGCACATCAAAGCCTCATCCTTAGAGTGGACAGCCATCCTCTGGTTGAACTAGCTCACATGTTCTACAGGGTCTGTTCGACCATTGTAAATGGTGAATGTGGGCTGATGGAATTGCCGAGGAAGTTTTACCCTCTCTATCTTGCGCGTGAAAGGCGATTTGGAGATTTGATTCAACGCCTTGCTCATAGCGTCGTTTCTTAAGCCTTTACGAGGCGGGCTCTTGTACCTTTGCTTGTGGTGGTGCTCTTCATCGTGGGAGAAAGACTCGCTTGGTGGAGTTCTTGACCTTTGCCTATAACTAGCATCCTCTTTATCATTGGAGGAGACGTTTGAACTGGAAGAAGTTCATTTCTATTGTGCATGGTGCAGCTTCTTCTTTAAATTGTCAATTTCCTTTTGCATGGCTCGGTTGTTCTGCTCTTGAGAGACGTGACTCCCAACTTGAGAATGACTTTTACCAATATGTGTGGTGTGTATGCTACCTTCTCGATCTCGTTTGCGTTCAAGGTTAAGGAAGTCATCTTGTCGCCTGGAACCCATGAATTCTCCTTGATGGGGACCTGATCCTACCATAGTTAAACGTTGTACTCACTATTACACAAGTTCTTCCCACAGACGGTGCCAATTGTAGGGACACAGTTTGCAGCCCAAGCCCAAGATGTATGAGATCTTGGTCCAATGAACTCAGTACAATAAATTTGTAGAGAGTGGGTTGAAGAACTAGACTCTAATGAATTTGACAACAGTTAGTATGGATTTAAAAGATGATCAAGCAAAAATAAAGAAAATAAAGCTGGATGAATTCACTGTCCGAGGAGGTATTTCTCCATACAAATCAATAACAGTTGGGTACAAGTATAATTTTGGTTGCTACAATATTCTTTCTCTATTTTCTGATCCCTTCCTCATGGAAGGTCCCTTACATTATATAGTTCCCTTTGGATCATCTTGATCCTCCACTTGTTGGTTATCTGATCCCTTTCTTAAGTACCTGTCCCATCAAACACATTTTTTGGCTTTTTGTGAGTTGTGATGGCCAAGGCAGCACTGTTCAGGGGTTTTCTACACGTAAATGTGGCCAGAAAAGTAGTTACAGTGCATTTAATGCGGTGGTAATAGCTTTCCCTCAGATATTTTTAGGTTCCCCTCCTTTTCGTATATTCATGATGCACGTCCCTATCAATGAAGCTTCTTGGAAGGTCACCCTGATTGTTGGAATACATATTTGAGTTGTACTTATCGTATCCGAGGAGTTATTCCTCCTCGGACTGACTTCCCATTCGTATCTTGCTAATTAAATCCTGAACCTGAATCATTTATTATCATTTGTTCCTCCTCGGACTGCTCATGCTCTCGGCCAAGACCCAAGGCCCAATATATAATTTGGGCCCTTAACCCTACAAAAAGAATGGATGCTTGTTTGTGTGTTTTTTTTTAAGGAGATTATGTTATTTCTTTTTCACTCTACTTACACTATAAAATATAGAAATTAATTATCCTTTTTTTTCCTTAAAATAATTACTTGTCCAACTTAATTGGTTTTATTTAGAAAATTAACTATCTATACTGCTATTTAAGGGACTTCCTGTGACTAGACTTTTATGTGGTTCAAAAATAACTCTATTAATGAAAGATAATTTCATTTAGAAATAGGGTTATAAATGTCAAATAACAAATTTTATTTTAAATTCAAAAAGAGAATTCCTAAAATTTAGAATTTTTTTCCTTTATGTTCAAAAAAGAAATTACAGTTACTACTTATTTATAAAATTTATCATTTTTATTTGTTTGAAAAATAAAAATATATATTTCTAAAATATAATATATGCAAATTATTAAATTTTATCCAAAAAAATAAAAGAGTCTCTGAGCACGCACGTGAGCGTGTGCTTAGAGGCTAGTATTCTTATAAGAAAATTCATTTAATGTGTTTACCTCTTTGTCATTTAAGTTAAAAATATAAGTTCATGAATTTAAATTTTAATAAAATAAGACTATTGAAAATTTACCATATATCAACATTTACACAATGATTAATTAGTTTCAATTTGGTATTTATTTAAATTATTGATAACTCGATAAAATTCAGTTTATTTATTTTAAAATTTTAATAGCTGAATGAATCAATGGCAATGTGACCTAAAAACTCTAAAAGATTGTTTATAACAAAAGGAAAAATACTTTTTAAAAAACTTATTATAAATTAATATTAACATGAAAAATTATATTCATTGTCATGTAAATTAATAAATTAATTTTAGTAAAATTAATACAGTTGTAGTTTTAGACTTTTAGTATTGAAATTATGTTTTTTTTTTTTTTGGTTTTATGTTTAACAGTTTTTTTTTTTTTTGATAGATAATATGAAATTGTTAACAGATATTCTAATAGTATTGATTTAGAAATTTTTTTTAAAATTATTTAAAAAAAAAGAAAAGAAAAAAACAGTTAGGTTTTTTTTAAAAAAATGTTTTAATGACAATGTCTTGTTCAGCCACCTATCGTTATCTTTTTGGACTATTGTGAGCGTTGGCGTTGATAAGCAAGCATCTTATCATCAGCCGCTGTCATTGTTTGACAGTGGCCAACGAGAAAGTCAACTACGTCTTCACGAGTTTCATACTACTTTCTCTCTGTGATCTCCAAAGTATGTTATAGTATATTTATTAGAAGAAAAGCTACTTTTAGCATGGGCATTTGCAGACTATATCCGTAGGTGCCTTGGATTATAAAGGGTTTTTTTTAAAAAAAATGTTTTAATGACAATGTCTTGTTCAGCCACCTATCGTTATCTTTTTGGACTATTGTGAGCTTTGGTGTTGATAAGCAAGCATCTTATCATCAGCCGCTGTCATTGTTTGACAGTGGCCAACGAGAAACTCAACTACGTCTTCACGAGTTTCATACTACTTTCTCTCTGTGATCTCCAAAGTATGTTATAATATATTTATTAGAAGAAAAGTTACTTTTAGCATGGGCATTTGCAGACTATATCCATAGGTGCCTTCGATTATAAAGGGGTGTTTGGTAGGTAAGTTCAAACATATTTTTTAGCATTTTAAATAATATTACATATATTTTTATACATTTTTTGTTAAGTGCTGAATTGATGAGGTGATAATAGCTAAATTCGAGGTTAGCTAAGCCTCCTTGGATGAATGAAGAATGGAGAAGAAGAGAAAATAACAGAGAGAAGAATAGAATAACAGAAAGAATATGGAGCTTTACTCAATTCATGCCTCATATGGTTACATCCTCTCATCCTTATACCCCAATTCTCTTTGGTAAGTGGCTGCACATGGCTGTGCTTACAGCTGTGTAACTAACTCACACTCCAGCTGTCCTAGCTGTCACAACTAACTTCACAAACCTTCACACCTGATTCGGGTACAAGCATCCCTATAGCCTTATTGTAGTTCCTACATACTTACCTATGCTATTTTAGCTAATTAGGTACCTTAGCATGCAGCCAAGCACTTAACCAATTAAAATAGCAATGGTCATTACATTTAGCAATCCTCCTAATTAAGACTCCTAACAATACCTCCCTCTTTAAAAGACCTTGCCCACAAGGTGAGGGAACCTCTGCTGCATCACATATAAGTTCTCCCAAGTGGCATCATCAACACCTTCTCCTTGCCACTGAACTAGGACTTGAGTGATGGTCCTATTTCGAAGCTGGTGTGACCTTTCCTGCAGCACAGCTACAGGCTCTGTGATGACTGCCCCTTCCATATCAGTAGGTGGTAGAGTGGGAATTGAAACCACATGTTGACCCAACTTAGCTTTCAAGCAAGATACATGGAAAGTGGGATGGATTTTAGAATTTGGAGGTAAATCCAATTTATATGACACCTCCCCAACCTTCTGTAAAATCTGGAATGGTCCATAGAACTTAGGAGCTAATTTCTTCAACTGATGGTGCTTAAGGGACTTCTGTTTGTAAGGTTGGAGTCTCAGGAACACCCAATCCCCCACAGAGAAGCTTCTCTCAGTCCTCTGCTTGCCAGAATATAGCTTCATTCTGTTTAGTGCTGCTACTAAATTCTACTTTAATAGGGAAGTCAATTGCTGTCTAGTCCTCAAATGAGCATCCACTCCTTCAATTTTTGTTGTACCAGCAATGTAGTCCATCAATCGTGGAGGAGGGTAGCCATACACTGCTTCAAAAGGAGTGAGCTTGAGTGAGGTGTGGAAGTTGGTATTAAACCAATACTCAGCAAGTGGCAACCACTCCACCCAAGTGGCTGGTCTGTCAGCTGCAAAAGCTCTCAGATAGTGTTCAAGACTCTTGTTCACAACCTCTGTTTGGCCATCTGTCTGGGGATGATATGCTGAGGACATTGCCAATTGAATGCCCTGAAGTTTCATCAGTTCTTGCCAAAAGTGAGAAGTGAAAACAGGGTCCCTGTCACTCACAATTGAAGTAGGCATCCCATGCAATTTAAACACATGTTGCAGATACAAGTTTGCCACTTTAGAAGCAGTGTAGGGATGTGACAAGGCTATGAAGTGAACAAACTTTGTGAACCTGTCCACCACTACCATCACTACTTCCTTCATCTGAGATTTTGGCAAGCCTTCAACAAAATCCATGCTCACAGCCACCCAAGGTCTCTCTGGAATAGGCAAGGGCTGTAGTAGACCTGCTGGATGACATGTTTCATGCTTGAGTCTTTGACAAGTGTCACACTCCCTAACATATTTCCTCACATCTGACTTCAATCCGGGCCAATAGAAGTCCCTTTGAACCCTGTGCAAAGTTTTAAGGACCCCAGAATGTCCCCCCCATGGCCCATCATGTACTTGCTGCAGAATAGCTGTTTTTAAGGCTTCACATGACCCCACATACATCCTGCCCTTGTACAACAGCAGCCCATTGTGCATACTAAATCCCTTAGGACCCTCCTTACCTGATTGAAAAGCTTCCAAAATACTCTTAACATGGGCATCAGTAGCATAACTGGATTTAAGTTGAGCTAACCAGTCAGGAGTAGGGAAAGAAATCATACACAAAACCCCATTTTGAGATGAGACTTCATCACTAGGGACCTGTCTGGACAAAGCATCAGCTACTACATTTTCTTTACCCTTCTTATATTCCACAATAAAGGCATACCCTAGCAGCTTGGTGATCCACTTTTGTTGGGCTGGTGTACCAATTTTCTGTTCCAGAATATACTTGAGGCTCTGCTGGTCTGTCCTTACCAGAAAGGAGTTTCCAACCAGGTATGGCCTCCACCTTTGCACAGCAGTGACCAAGGCTAGCAGTTCCTTTTCATAAGTTGATAAAGCTAAACTCCTGCCTTTAAGAGCCTGGCTGTGAAATTCTATAGCTCTCCCTTCCTGCATTAACACAACTCCCAACCCAACACCTGAAGCATCACACTCCACCACAAATAGTTTATCAAAGTTTGGAAGAGCTAAGACAGGTGGATTGGACATAGCAGACTTGAGATTCTGGAATGCCATCTCAGCTTCTTCAGTCCAAGCAAAAGAATCTTTTCTCAAAAGGGCTGTCAGTGGTGCTGCAATCTGCCCATACCCTCTCACAAACTTCCTGTAATACCCTATGAGACCTAGGAATCCCCTCAAGGCCTTAACATCCTTTGGAGTAGGCCATTGTTGCATTGCCATTGTTTTCCTAGGATCTGTCCTTACTCCCTCACCAGAAATCAAGTGGCCCAAGTACTCCACCTCTTCACAAGCAAAGACACACTTGGATTTCTTTGCAAATAACTTCTCCTTAGTTAACACCTCTAATACAGTTTTGAGATGAGAAACATGTTCAACCAGGGACTTACTGTACACCAGAATGTCATCAAAAAACACAAGAACAAACCTTCTAAGGTAGGGTCTAAACACTTGATTCATTAGGGACTGGAATGTTGAAGGAGCATTAGTGAGTCCAAAGGGCATAACCAAAAATTCATAATGCCCTTCATGAGTCCTAAAGGCTGTCTTAGGAATGTCTTCCTCACTCATCCTAATCTGATGATAGCCCGACCTTAAGTCAAGTTTAGAAAAAATGCAAGCACCATTCAGCTCATCAAGCAATTCATCAATAACAGGTATTTGAAACTTATCCTTAATGGTATTCAAGTTAAGCTGTCTATAATCAATGCACATACGCCAAGAACCATCTGCCTTCCTCACCAACAAAACAGGAGATGAAAAGGGACTGCAACTATTCCTTATAGATCCAGCATTCAACAATTCCTTAACTATTTTTTCTATCTCATTCTTTTGATAAAAAGGATACCGGTATGGCCTCTGGCAGACTGGTTGAACTCCATCTTTAAGGGTAATATGGTGTTCATGACCCCTGAGAGGAGGCAGGCCTACTGGAGTATCAAAAACATGAGAAAAATCTTGCAGTAAATCAGTTACTGCCACAGGTAATGCAGCCTGTTTCTCCAGTGATAAAGGGTTTGAAATATGAACCAACAGACCCTTTTTGATTGGGGTTTTAAGAAATTGGTCACCATCAATGAGATGTGAATCAGTTTGCTTCAATCCTTGCAGCTTGATGTTGTGCCCTTGATGACAGAATTCCATAGTTAAGAATTGGAAATTCCATTGAATATCACCCAATGTAGTTAGCCACTGTGTTCCTAGCACCACATCACATCCTCCAAGTGGTAACACATGGAATTGAATAGAAAACTCCCTTCCCTGCAAGCAAACTGGTACTTGATCACAAAATCCCTTAGTCCTGATCAAGGCACCATTGGCTACCTTGACCTCCAGTGTCTGTGATTGGTCAACTGCTAATTTCAGTCCAGGGACTAAGGCTGCATCAATGAAGTTATGGGTGCTGCCTGTGTCAAGCAACACTACCATACTTACTCCATTGATTTTACCCCTAATCCTCATAGTACCAGGCGTGGGGTTACCAATTAAAGCATATAAGGTTATCTCAACCTCCTCAGGATTGGCATTAGTGTCTTCTTTCTCAGCCATTGAACTTCCCAGGTCTTCTTCCAACTCAGTAATCTTGACACCCGACTGTGGATCAAGTCCCAAATCAATTCCCTCAAGCAGAAATATCTTGGCACTTTTACATTTATGACCAGGACTCCATTTATCATCACAATTATAACATAATCCTTTCTTTTTCCTATCTTCCATTTGAGCAAGAGAGATTCTTTTAATTGGAATTCTAGACTTGGCCTCTAAAAATGTGTTGACTCTAGGAGGACCCAAAATAGATGGCTTACCCGATTCTTGTTGGATTCTAGAACTCCTTTTGTAACTGCTCCAATACTCCTCTTGAATCTTAGCCAAACCAAAGGCTGCATTCAATGATGGTGGATTTAACATTCTCACAGGCAAACGGATTTCATCTCTCAAACCACTTAAGAAGCAACTCATCTTGTGTGTTGATGATAAGCCTTTGATTCGATTTGATAAGGCCTCAAATTCAGCTTTGTAAACAGCTACTGTTGAAGTCTGTTTCAATCTGGTAAGGGCCTCCATTGGATCATCATATGGTGTTGATCCAAATCTGACATACAAGGCTTGTACCATACCCTCCCAATTACAGAAAATTCCAGCATCCTCTGCGTCCTGGTACCACACCAGAGCTTCTTGGTCCATGTGAAAGGAAGCCACCAAAAGTTTCTCCATAGCTGGAGTTTGGTAATAAGCAAAATACTGATTAGCTTTGTAAACCCAGCTAGCAGGATCATCACCTGAGAAGCGAGGAAAATCAAGCCTAACAGGTTTGCCAAGGGTCATTGTTGAGGAATTAGGAATTGTAGATGAAGGTTCCTGTGATCTATTGTCATCCGTGTTCAACTTCTGAAGAATTGAAATAAGATGTTGGTTCATCTCATTCATTGTTCTGGTATGAATCTCCTGAATCTTTTGAATTTCCTGGATGCTTTTGCCATGATGATCAGAAGTAGTTCGAAGAGAAGAAATAGCTTCATTAGTGGCTGCCATGGCAGCTGTTGATCGTGTCTCAGCCATTAGTCACAGAATCTCTGCTCTGATACCAATTGTTAAGTGCTGAATTGATGAGGTGATAATAGCTAAATTCGAGGTTAGCTAAGCCTCCTTGGATGAATGAAGAATGGAGAAGAAGAGAAAATAACAGAGAGAAGAATAGAATAACAGAAAGAATATGGAGCTTTACTCAATTCATGCCTCATATGGTTACATCCTCTCATCCTTATACCCCAATTCTCTTTGGTAAGTGGCTGCACATGGCTGTGCTTACAGCTGTGTAACTAACTCACACTCCAGCTGTCCTAGCTGTCACAACTAACTTCACAAACCTTCACACCTGATTCGGGTACAAGCATCCCTATAGCCTTATTGTAGTTCCTACATACTTACCTATGCTATTTTAGCTAATTAGGTACCTTAGCATGCAGCCAAGCACTTAACCAATTAAAATAGCAATGGTCATTACATTTAGCAATCCTCCTAATTAAGACTCCTAACAATTTTTCACCTACACGTATATTAAAAACACCCAAACAACATTACTCAAACTCCTATACTAAACACCCAAAAAATGTCTCTAAGAGCATGGCATATCTTTGGTTTAGCAAATATTTTTTAAAATTTTTTATGAGAAAAAAGAAGAAGTTAATACATTTTTTGACAATTTTTTATATTTTTCATAAAAATGGTATTAAAACATTTTTAAAATAGTTAGTTAACAAATATCCTAAAAATATTTATTAACATGGCCCATATATTAAATATCTTTTGATACATTGGAAAAGTGAACGGGTGTCTTAGGGAATTAGCTTAGTAAATATTTTTAGGAACTTTTTATAGGAATTGAAAAATGTATCTGAATGGTTGTTTATATTTTCTATAAAATCTGTATTAATAATTTTTAGATGATTAAAAAAAATGTCCTAAAGATAATCATTAACCGGATCATATGAGTTATTATACTGAGTCATTGTTAATTTGCTAACGTGGAAAAGTGGTTCTCCCACTATAAAAGCAAGTGAGATGGTAGAACCCAACAAGTGGAAATGTGGTATTGTCTTTTTATGGAAAATAAAATAATTTATAAATTAAAACTATGAGGTTTCATTGTTAATTTGCTAACGTGCATAAGTGGTTCTCCCACTATAAAAGCAAGTGAGATGGTAGAACCCAACAAGTGGAAATATCTCTTTTTATGTTTTCAAATCACTTTCGGCATTTGAAAATAGGCCATATATTAAATATCTCTTGATACATTGGAAAAGTGAACAGATGCCTTAGGGCATTAGTTTATTTCCTATAAAAACTGTATCAATTTTTTTAAAAAAAATAATCAAAAAAATGTTCTAAGAGTACTCATTAATCGGATCATATATGAGATATTATATGAAATCATTGTTAATTTGCTAATGTGCACAAGTGTTTATCCCACTATAAGCAAGTGATATGGTAGAACCCAACAGGTGGAAATGTGTAATTGTCTTTTTATGGAAAAATAATTTATAAATTAAAACCATGAGGTTTTGATAGGGACTAATTTTTATGTTTTCAAGTCACTTTCGGCATTTAAAAATAGGCCATATGTTAAATATCTCTTGATACATTGGAAAAGTGAATAGATGTCTTAAGGCATTAGTTTAATAAATATTTTTAGAAACTGTTTATAGAAACTGAAACATGTATCTAAACAGTTTTTTATATTTCCTATAAAAACTGTATCAATTTTTTTTTTAAATGATCAAACAAATGTCCTAATAGTGCTCATTAATCGGATGATATATAAGATATTATATGGAATCATTGTTAATTTGCTAACGTGCACAAGTGTTTATCCCACTATAAGCAAGTGAGATGGTAGAACCCAACAAGTGGAAACGTGTAATTGTCTTTTTACGGAAAATAAAATAATTTATAAATTAAAACTATGAGGTTTTGATAGGGACTAATTTTTATGTTTTCAAGTCACTTTCGGCATTTAAAAATAGGCCATATGTTAAATATCTCTTGATACATTGGAAAAGTGAACAAATGCCTTAGGACATTAGTTTAGTAATTATTTTTAGAAACTTTTTATAGGAAATGAAACATGTATTTGAACAGTTTTTTATATTTCCTATAAAAATTGTATCAATTTTTTTTTTTTAAATGATCAAACAAATATCCTAAGGATACTCATTAATTAAATCATATATGAGATATTATATTGAATTATTGTTAATTTGCTATAGTGTGCACAAGTGGTTATCCCACTATAAGCAAGTGAGATGGCAGTGGATGTGTAATTGTCATGTTATGGAAAATAAAATATAAATATAATCTATGAGGTTTTGATAGGGACTAATTTTTATGTTTTCAAATCACTTCCTGCAATTAAAAATAGTTTTGAACTCTAATTTTTTTTTTTTTTTTTATGGTTTTTACCTTTTTATTTCAAAGATCATGCATGATGCATTATCCACTATCCCTTTAAAAAGTTCAAGTTTCTAGATAAGATAGAAAACTCCTACAGCTCTATAGAGAAATTTTTTTTTTTTTCTTTTTTTGAGAAATACTCTATAGAGAAATCTTGATTGGTGGAATTCAACTTTCAAAGTGAATATTTATTGACAGAAATCATGACATGTGGTTGTGGAACTAAAACTTCAAATTTCAAACTGATGTTCTTCACATGAAAATCTTGATTCTGAATTCGTTTTTTTCACTTAGCCAAAAAAAAAAAAAAAAAGATTAAATACAAAAACAAAAAGGGCAATGAAGGCATAAACTTCATTATATTTAAGGTCACAGGACTACAAGCCAATAATAAATGATTGAATTCCTTCTTTGAGAGTCGGTGTTAATAAATAAACCCCTTTCTTGCTAGAGAGTAGAGAGTCGGTCAATATTAATACATAATTCCTTTTTGCTAATTAATATCTCCCTCACCCACTCCATGATTTTCATAATGAAAATTACCTTTTGAGTAGCAAGAATTTTGGTGTTTTTTTTTATATTTTATTTTCTGTTCACTATAATTACATTATAAATTATATACAAAATAGTTATATATATATATATATATAACTATTTTCAATCTTAAAATTTTCAATCTTAAAAAGTGAAGTGTCGGTAGACTAAATAGTAAATAGAGGCATCTTAAAACTTTTTATAGACCAATTACTCACTGGTAAAGGAAAAAACCAACCCGAAGAGGCCGTGAAAGTTTGGTTGGACTCCTTACACGATGAATATCCATCCCTCTTTAATATGCACACATGCAAACAAGTATTTATCCTCCTTGTATTGCTTTTCTTGGTATTTATGAAGCCTTTGGCTTGTGTTCTGGCTTGTGAGTTGTTTCAAAATCTACATGAACAAATGCTCGCTCAACTTGGGGGAGTTGTTCAATCTTCTCTTGAAGGCTCTCCCCAATATTATTTGCTTGGCCAAGGGGCATCTCCTCTGGTAAAACTATGTCAGCCTCAACAAAGTAGTTACACCCAAATGTGTATGCTCTAACTGTGTCAATGTGCTTAATCTCCTTGTCATGGTTCCAAATGAGATATGTTAGCTTTGCTAAATACTCTTGCGGGGCTGTCCTCCCAATTAGTGACCATACATTCTCCATCACAGTCCTTGACCAATTACTAATTGTGTATAAAGCTATCTGCATTGACATCGTTTACAATAATGGATCAGTGACTAATTATGATATGAATTCCAGCTAGCTTAACTAGTAAAATCTCTTACAATTGTGACAAATTTAACAATAGATATCATAGACTTACAATGATGGCACCGGTTGGATCGAGCCACCAGTAGAATTTGATAGCCAAAACTGCTGTTACTAGACCGATTGCATTGGTGATCACATCGAAGAAATGGTCTTGAGCATATGCCCTCACAATTTCATTTTCGAATCTGCGACAGTATAGCATGCGCACAAATTTTACTACTGTGACTGAGATCATAATTCCTATCATCCATCTTTCTTTCATGGGGTCCCTTTCAGGCTGAGTCTGCACATATAAATTTAATGGTGACTTCAGGAAATAGTAATGGGTTAAATACTAACAGAAAACATAAGTGAGAGGTGAGATTAGAATCCTAAACATCAAACACTATAGAGGGTGTCAATACCATTTATTTATCACTATAAAAACATGAGTGAGATTTTTTCAGGTTTTAAAATTTGAATGTAAAAGCATCATAGAGTGAGGCCGGTGTTGCCCAAAACTATTGAATGAATTGCAAATTGAATTTATTGAAACTCACTTTTGCAAGGAGTTGTCGACCTGATTCGAACAATATATGTAATCCAAGTGTCGCCATTACTGATGCAAAAACAACAATGCCCTGCAAAATTGCCCATTGGAGCTAAATAAGAAAGTGGAATTCTTATTTCTATGTTATTGACCATAATTACAACACCATTTTATGATGACAAAAGAAAGAGGAAAATGATGAAGGTGTTCCAGATTTTGATAACATCATAATATTTAATACGGTACTTAGCTCAAAACCCACTAAATTCTCCTTTTTTTTTTCTTTGGCACTAGACATGAGATCTCATTTTTAGGAAAAAGAGTAATATTAGTACATCAATTTTTTATACATAAAACTTATAAACTCATGTGTCAAATTTTAAATACAAAACAAAAAAAAGTTAATAAAATTTTATTTAATATATTATTTATTGACACTGATGTTATTCATTAATATGTCCATTAGTAAAGTTTTTGTAATAAAATTGATAATAGTTTTAACAGTTTTTTTTTTTTTTTTTAATTTTTTTAAAAGGCTAAATTATACTTTTGACCTTAAAAGTTTGGAATAATTTTCATTTTGTTTTTTTAAATTTGAGATTTTTCATTTTAGTCCACAAAGTTTGATTCTGCCTCTTCTCAAAAAAAATAAAATAAAGGTTTGATTCTATTTTCAAAATGGTCATTTTGTCTATGTCAATAAAATTGTAACTAAGGAGAGAGAGAGAGAGAGGACCCAAATCTGTCACAAAAATGGACAAAATAACCATTTTGAAAAAAAAGAATTAAATTTGATGGACTAAAACGAAAAATATCAAACTTAAGAAACCAAAATAATAATAACCACAAAATTTAAGGGTTTAAAGTTCAATTTATTAAAAAGAAATTGAGATATCATATGATTGTAAATTAAGTCAACGGCATCATATGGCTTCATTAATTAACAGTTCTGCAATTAAGAAATCATTTGTAATCTTCTAAGAACTTCAATTTAATGTTTTTCTAGTTAGGAAGGCTTACCACAGGTTGCATTCGGTTCTTTCCAACAGGATACCAATGGTGATTTGGTTTTTTCATAGCATGAGAAGTAAACCATAGGATGAAACCAGATAAAAGATCCAAAAGGGAGTCTAAGGTGGAAGCTATCACTGCCAGTGATTTACTCTCAACACAAGCAAACACTTTTGCAATGAAAATCACAACGTTAGCTATGTTAGATGCATATATTGCCAGACTCTCACCCCTAGCAAGTTGCTTTTCTTCATCCTGAAACACAAAAAAAGGTTTATGTGTGAGAGACAAAGAGAGTTAGGTAAAGATATACACATTTTGAGACCTCATGAGACAACCAATCCAACCCCAAATAGTTAAAAGATTTGATATGTCACTTTTTCCCTAAGTAAATGAATAAGATGAATCAATAAAAATTATAAGTGTTGATCTCAACCCCATCTCAAAAGGAGCACATTCATTAGCTTCATTTCTCAATAACCAAAACAAAATATGGTTACAAACCATTAAAATTGGTTGTTGCTCGTGAGTATGTGACTCGATTTAAGTATATTTGATAAATTAAACAACAAACCTCTGTCATACTTTCAGGCAAAAAACCCTGCTCGGTAAATTTGTCGATTTCATCAAATCCTTTGAGAATTTTTTCCTGCCTCTTGTAGTATGCCGCAATTTTTTTTTGCCTCACTAACAAAAGATAGAAAAACAAAATAAGTTATTGTAATTAAAGCTTAATTAATTAGCACAATAATATTATATAAACAGGAGAAGAATAGCATGCATACTTAATGTCTGCCAAAAAGATCCACAACCAAAATTAGAATTCATGTGTCTCTCTGCCGACCGAAACTGATCCATGTTGAGTTGCCATGTTGGCTCCCTTGGTGCAGCCGGAACCATGCCGGCTGCTTCCGGCGATAGAAGCTCAACCCGGTAGTCGGAAGAATCTGTGCGAAGATCATCAGTTGCCATTGTTGTTACAAGAAGAAAAGAAAGGAAGAAATCTCAGTCACCTTATATAGAGAGCAAATTAATAAATAATTGAACAAGTTGGTATTTGATAATTAATTGCAGCTTCCAATTCTAAGTTAAAGTTGGATTTAGATTAAAATAAAAAACGCATGAGGAATGTTGATATGATGATATTAGTGTAACTACTCTTTTGTCATGACATATTAAGAGCTGACTTTTGTTTTAGCTGTCCTAATTTTGGCTATATTAAGCATGGAAGGAATCCCACTGGAACGTTCATTTTAGTCACACCTCAACTAATACAACATATAATACTTGAAAGTGTGCTTGGGTTAGCTGTCTACCTACCTCTTTTTCATATATAATAATAATCTTTGAAGTCCACAGGATGACACATGCTTTGTTTAGGAAAATTACATAAAACTCTTAATATCTACTCGTTTGAACTTGAAGTCTCTCTCCCATCTCTAACAATAATGTAGCAAAAAGAAATCATTGAGAAAACTTTGTGTTTTACTTAAACCTTGTTCACCTCTTTTTTATTTGTACTTTGAAAATTGATTGTATGTATATATATATATATAGAGAGAGAGAGAGAGAGAGAGAGAGAAATGGTTTATATAAGCAACCCATGCATGGGATGCACAGCACTGCACAGGAGCATTCCCCCACACATGCACATAGGAGTTGTTTAAAGATGTTAATAAAGATTTTAGAAGCATAATTTTATACTTTACCAAATCTTGTTACTTAGCAGAGAGAAGAATAACATACTTTAAAAAGTTTCCAATCTTGTTATGGTTGAAAAATTGATAGTAAAGGCTTAAGAATACGTTTCATAAATTAAAAATTAACAAAGAAAGAATGGCTTCTCAAAAAAAAAACAAAGAAAGAATGAATTAATCTAAAGACTCTTGAGTCTTGACAAGTCAATTCAAGAATTAAATTACTCTGTTCACATGAACAAGTTTTTAGAAACTTCATGTACATTATGGTTGGGTACCCGAACTTACTAGAATTAGAAAGAAGTATTAATAATTGGTTTGTCCAATTTAGTTCACTCTCAACTTAACTTGAGGTTACAAATATCATTGAACAAAAATTCTGTATTTCACTTCAAGTGTTTCATTTTATACTCCACTAATTATAATATGTCATATATTTAATTTTTTTCCTCTCTAAACTTTGGTCGTTTTAGAATAAACAATATATATGTGTGACAAGTTGTAGTTGATAGAACGAAATACACGACAAAAGATGTATTTTTATCAATATTATCCCATAGAAAAATACAATTTATTATTAAAATTGAATTCATATGAAAGAGGATAAAAGTTCATTTCAAAATAATTTTAAAATTTAATTCTGAGGTCATGTTTGACCGTGCTTATTTACTGTTAGTTTATTTGCTAAAATGTGAAATAAAAAGGGAATTTATTAAGAAAATAATTTTGTTTATTTTCTTAAAGTTAATTTATTTAATATTCACTTTTTATCTCAATATTAAGCAAATAAATTAGCCAAACAGAGTCATTGACTTGCTTGGTGAGGAACGATAAAACCACCACTCAAATAATAAGAAAACAACAGCAGAACTGGAAAACTGTTGGAATATAGGTTGTGATTGGTTAAAATAGTTGATCTTAAAAGAAAAAAAAATAGCATTAGAAGCTCTATCCATGTATTCACTTAACCCAACTTTAATTTAATTCTAGTAATTTTTTTCGCATCAAGAATTCATATAATGTTTTGGACGAATCCATTAAGAATACAATATTCTCAAAATTCCCCATGAAAAAGGGAAACATGAAGAGAGGTATGAAAAAAAAAAAAAAAAAGGTTCCTTGTGACCCATTGTAGTTGTGTCATGTGTGAGAGCCTCAGTGTACATGTAGAAGCCAATTACCTCTTGGTTTGACGCAAATCCTCTCCTTTGTGGATGCATATCTAAAATTTGATCCCAACTTCTTCACACACACATATATAAAAGTAGGAATAGAGTCATAAATTTTTGTTTGGGAACCACATTATGCTAATGATAAATTAATCAAGACAAATCTCTTGAATTAAATTTAGAGTAAATCATAATTTATAAATATATATAAAATTATGAATGTTGATGTAATTATATATTTTCTAAATCATTTTTTTGAAGAGAACTTATTACTTTTAAACTCCAATTATATATTGTCTAGTTTGTTTTAGACATGTACAAACATATCAAGAAAGAAGCTGTTATCTTTTACCAAAATTATGCTAGATTTTATGCAATAAAAATCATCTATTATCATGCGTCTTCCTAATAAAATTCTTAAAGGTTTTATTTTCAATATAAGTTACAAAATTTTCTTTCAAAGCGAATACAAAATTACAATGGAATTGATGAAGTCATCAAAACCACAAATGATCCAAATCTAGAACATTAGAAGATATAAATTTTACACTAAAAAAATGAAATAAAGATTTTTAAAAGTCTTAGTGTCTTACACAAACTAAATAAGGGTCTGTTTGGGATCCGCTTATTTTGTTGATATTGAAAACTCTTTACTGAAAGTACTGTAAATAAATGTAAAAATTAGTTGAAATAATACAAAAAAGTGTAGTAGGACCCATAAATAGTAGCAAAAATAAGTTAAATAGTAAAATAAACTGACTTTTTAATTTGTAGCCAAACACACGCTAAGTTGACTAAATAAATACCATCTATGAGGTCTCTAATAAGTTTAGGGCCCAATTGGGCCTTTCATTTGGTTGAGTAAGTTCATTGTCTAAATAATAATAAAAAGCCTGGTTCTTGCAAAACGAAAATAATGTATTGCCAATATTGTTAGACCATAAGAAGCCTATCATATCTCATTTAAGTTGGGCCAACCTATTTTTTGGGCTTTACATAGTTTGGGACATTTGTTGCAAATGATTAGGTCTGAATTGAGAGATCCACACTTAATAGTCTTTGCTATAGACACATGTCAAGCAAAATCTAGGTTGACTGACTTTGAGAGAGGGTTTTTAATGACATGTTTTTAGTTTTAAACAACATTATATGTATTTCTATATATTTTTTCATCCATACATATTTCTAAAAAATACAAATAATGTTACTAGAACAACATTACCAAATGGGTCCTAAATTATTGGAGAATTGAAAATTGATAAACAAAAACACCATAGTCAAATTTGAGTTGTTTTATTGTTTGATGCCATGGGGAAGGGGAGGTGAGGGGGAGGGGGGGGGGTGGAGGGACCTCTTTTGAAATTAGAAAAGTGAAAATGAAAGTAATCTTTGATTACCACAAGTTGGGGTTCAAGTGATAGCCCAATGGTCATGATATTCTTTGTGCTACCCTAAGTTTGTAATTTAAACCCCACCTCTTCCTCCCCCACTATATATGCCTATCTTAACAACAATATAAAAAAGAAAAAAAAAATAGTACTTAGTGACTCAAAATATTATAACTTCAATTAAGTTCAATTGGTTACAAAAAAAAAAATATATATATATATATATATATATATTTTATTTTTAGAAGCGGTTACAATAATTTATTTACACATACATAATACATCTTCACATAAAAAAGCATTTTTGGGCCATAAAGTGACCATATCCTATCTTGGCCCAAAGTTTGTTTAGGCACCCATGATCTAGCCTCATTCTGCCCCATTATCATTCCTAATTTGAACTTCGGATGTTTTTATTTGAAACATCAAGAGGTGTCCATTCTTTTTAAATGGTTATAAATACTTACATATTAAATATTTTTCTCTCAGAGCTCGAACCCACCCGTCATTGTACTCTCCCAAACACTCCTAGAAAGGTACCAATTTGTTCAAATGATGTAATGATGTGCCAATTAATTGTGCTATAAAACTCTTGGCTTACACGTTACATTTAGTACCTAATGCATTACATTAGACCTACAAGGTACACAATATCTAAATTATAGTAAGGTTTTGGTACTTTTATTTGAATATTTTTTAAATGAAAAAAAATAAACAAATAGAAGGCAATCTGGATTAGTAAATGTAAATTTACTCATTTACTGTACAAATCATTAGCCATCAGATTCTTTTAACACTCCCATGGGGCGACATAAGGCTGGATACAGCCCTCAAATTGTATCTCAAGGCCCATTCACGTAATTCATGGGCCATTATGTTCGCATCTCTTTTCACCCATCTACTGTCTTCAATCTTCGGCAAAATATTTCAATTTGGATAGCTTTTGAGAAACAAACAAACAGAGAGAATTAAAGGTTCTAATATATACAACTTGGATAGCTTTTGAAACTAGATAGAGGTTCTAAACTTGACTTAGCACTTAGCATCCCCTCCAATAATTCATAATTACATCCTAATTGCCTTCTTTAAAATACAAATATCAAGCAAATACGTTAAAAGATCATTTCAATATAATTTTAAATTTTAATTCTGATTGCATGTTTGGGGGTGCTTATTTACTGTTAGCTTATTTGCTTAAATGTGAAATAAAAAAGGAGTTTAAGAAAATAAGTCGGTTTATTTGCTTAAAGTTAATTTATTTAAAAATCACTTTTTATCTCAATATCAAGCAAATAGGTTAGCCAAACACAGTCATTGATTTGCTTAGTGAGGAACGATAACACCACTCAGATGATAAGAAAACAACAGTATAATTGGAAAACTGTGGGAATATAGGGAGTGATTGGTTAAAATAGTTGATCTTAAAAGGAAAAGAAAAAAGAAAAAAAAAAAAGAATCTCTATCCATGTATACACTTAACCCAACTTTAATTTAATTTTAGTAATTTTTTTCTCCTCAAGAATTCATACAATGTTTTGGACGAATCCATTAAGAATACAATATTCTCAAAATTCCCCATGAAAAAAAAGGGAAACATAAAGACATCTATGAAAAAAAAAAAAAAGGTTCCTTGTGACTCATTGTAGTTGTGTCGTGTGTGCAGGGGCGGAACTACCCTTGGACTAGGGGGCAATGGCCACCCCTAATTTTTTTTTTTTAGAAAAATATTATTATATATATATGTGTGTTAATTTTAGCAATTTTGTTCTATAAAATTACATTTTATTTCCCTTTAACAATATCATTGATTCTTTTAAGAGTAATGTTATATTTACAAACTTTTTTATAACATTTTTACAAACCTTTTTGGTAGCAAATTCTTATTGATTCGCATATGGGCACACCACTCACGTCATTTTTTTACTTACTAGTAACCACTTATTACATAAGTAATTTATAAAAAACTTGCAACTCTAGCATTTTCCTCATTTTAGTGACCATAAAAAAATTTATAGATCTAATATCTAAAACAAAGTATACAAGTCCCAAAAAAAAAAAGCTCAACAACAAAAATTACCAGTAAAACTAAAAAAAAAATTAAGCTTAATTAACTAATTTTATCTAAAATAAATAACCCTGCCCTTCAAAAAATTCTAAACAAAAATAATTTTGTTCTTACATACTAAAGTAGTAGAATCAGAGGATAAAATCACTGCACATAACCAACAGTAAAACTGCACACCCTAACTCAAAATTCTGATTTCATCCCTGCATGTGTGAGAGCCACAATGTACATGTAGAAGTCGATGACCTCTTGGCTTGATGCAAATTCACTCCTGTTGTGGATGCATATCTAAGATTTGATCCCAACTTCTTCACACACACACACACACACATATATAAAAGCAGGAATAAAGTCAGAAATTTTTGTTTGGGAACCACGTTACACTAATTATATTACTTTTAAACTCCAATTATTGTCTAGTTTGTTTTAGACATGTACAAACATATCAAGAAAGAAGTTGTTATCTTTTACCAAAATTATGCTAGATTTTATGTAATAAAAATAATCTATTATCATGCATCTTCCTAATAAAATTCTTAAAGGTTTTATTTTCAATATAAATTACAAAATTTTCTTTCAAAGCGAATACAAAATTACAATGGAATTGATGAAGTCTTCAAAACCATAAATGATCCAAATCCAAAACATTAGAAGATATAAATTTTACACTAAAAAAATGAAATAAAGATTTTTAAAAGTCTTACACAAGCTAGATAAGTTAACTAAATAAATACCATCTATGAGATCTCTAATAAGTTTAGGGCCCAATTGGGCCTCTCATTTAGTTGAATAAAGTTCGTCATCTAGATTAAAAAAAAAAAAAAAACAAAAGCTTGGTTCTTGCAAAACGAAAATAATGTATTGACAATATTGTTAGACCATAAGAAGCCTATCATATCCCATTTAAGTTGGGCCAACCTATTTTGGGCTTTACATAGTTTGGGACATTTGTTGCAAACAATTAGGTATAAATCCAGAGATCCACACTTAATAGTATTTGCTAGACACATGTCAAGCAAAATCTAGGTTGACCGACTTTGAGAGAGGATTTTTAACAAAACTTAAATAATTGGGGAATTGAAAATTGATAGACAAAAACACCATAGTCAAATTTGAGTTGTTTTATTGTTTGATGCCATGAGGGGAGATGAGGGGGGTACTCTTTGAAATTAGAAAAGTAAGCATAAAAGTAACATTACCACAAATTGGGGTTCAAGTGATAGCCCAATGGTCATGATATTCTTTGTGCTACCCTAAGTTTGTAATTTAAACCCCACCTCTTCCTCCCCCACTATATTTGCCTATTTTGACAAAATATAAAAAAGAAAAAAAGAACAGCATTTAGTGGATCAAAATATTATAACTTCAATTAAGTTCAAATTTTTACAACAATTTATTTACACATACAATACATCTTCACATAAAAAAGGCATTATTGGGCCATGAAGTGACCATACCCTATCCTGGCCCAAAATTTGTTTAGGCACCCAAGATTTGGTCTCATCTTGCCCTATTGTCATTCCTAATTTGAATATTGGATGTTTTTGTTAGAAACATAAGGAGGTGTCCATTTTTTTAGATGGTTACATATTAAATATGTTGCCCTTATAGCTCAAACCCATTCGACACCATACTCTCCCAAACACTCTTGGAAACAGGGATGGAGCCACCCTTGGACAATGAGGAGCAATGCCCTCAACCCCCCCCACCCCCCACCCCCAATTTTTTTAATAAATTATTAGTATATATAGGTAATAATTTTAGCAATTTTGTTTTATAAAATTACATTTTACTCTCCTTAACAATATTTTTAATTTTTTTTTAGAGTAATGTTACAACCACAAAACTTTTATACAATATTTTTACAAATTATTGAAGTAGCAAATTCTTATTGGTTTGCATCTAGGCCTACCACTTACATCACTTTTTTTTACATAATAATAACCACTAACGACATTAACAATTTATAAAAACGTTTGTAATTCTAGCATTTTCCTCATTTTAAAGGCTATAACAAATTCATAGATCTAAAATTAAAATAATATATATACAAGTCCAAAAAATTAGCCCATTAACAAAAATTACCAATAGTAAAAAAAATTAAGTTCAATTAACTAATTTTATCCAAAACAAAAAACCCGACTCTTTAAATATTTTAAACAAAATAATTTTGTCCTTATCCAGCAGTATGCATCAAAGACACTTCGAAAAAAAAAAAGAAAAAAAACCCTGAAGCATCTAAACAGCAGAGCCAGAGGCCAAAGCCACTGCACGCAGCCAACAACAAAGCCGCCCCCTAATTCCAAATCTTGGCTCTATTCCTGTCTGGAAAGGTACTAGTTGTGCTATAAAACTTTGTATCTAAATTATGGTAAGGTTTTTGGTACTTTTATTTGAATATTTTTTAAATGAAAAAAAAAAAAAAAAAAAAACAAATAGGAGGCAATCTGGATTAGTAAATGTAAATTTACTCATTTACTGTACAATCATTAGGCATCAGATTCTTTTAACACACCCAAGGGACGACATAAGGCTGGATACAGCCCTCAAAATTGCATCTCAAGGCCCATTCACGTAAATTTACTCATTTACTGTCTTCAATCTTCGCAAAATCTTCCAACTTGGATAGCTTTTGAAACTAGATAGGGGTTCTAAACTTGACTTAGCCGTTAGCATCTCCTCCAATAATTCATAATTACATCCTAAATGCACTTATTCCATTGCAGCCAAATAAATAAAGAGAAATGCTAACAGATATTATTGGGGAAATGATTAACAATCCATTTAAAGAAAGTTTTTATAGGAAAAGAAAAAAATAATTAATATTTTGACAGTTTTTTTTTTTTTTTTTCTATAAAGGTGGTGTCAAAATTTTCCTAAAATATATGATTAACCATTACCGTAAGAGCACTCATTAACTTAACCCATAAATAAATGAACTAATAATTATTTACTCAATTTGGACTTTGGAGTCGGTGTCATTAATTAATACTCCCTTCGTCCCTTTTTTTTTGTCCTGTTTGAAAAATTAAACTTTTTAAGAGAATATCATTTATTATCTTGTCTGTTTAAGGGAATATCATTTATTATCTTGTCTACCTTTTAAAAATATATAAGTTTCCAAAATTACCTTTAAAAAAATTTATCAAAAAATTGAATTAGTAAATTAATAGGGGTATAATAGAAATATTAGTAAATTAATAACTTTTATTTTTAGAAACATGACAATATTTTGGGACATCTCAAAATAGAATAAAAGACAAAAAAAAGTGAGAAGGGGAGTAATCTATATATATAAAAAACCGAAACTTTTGAAGCTCCCATAATTTTCCACGTCATCACAATATTTAAATTAAATTTAAATTAAATTAAATTTTCCACTTCATCACTGTTTTCCTTTTCCAATGCAAATTAGACTTCTAGCCAAATAAGGACACTCTCCCACCGCATCTACTCTCTCCTATTTAAGAATTGCTTGCGTAGAAAACCTAAGCCCCAAAAACTTATTTTTGCCGCAACACAATTTTCTCCTTAAAACTTATTTTTCTTCAAGATTTTTTTTGAGGGCGGCTCATGCTTCACAATTCACATATTCCACTTATGTATTGGACTCCTCTCCTTCTTCGGTCAATGCATCAAGGTTAGGGTTATTTGATTTGTTCAATAAAAATTATAGATTTGTTGTTTTTTCTTATAAGTTTGTCAATTGTTGTTTTGTTTATTTAATTGCTGGGCCTGAATCTTTTAATTAAATCTTCAAATTTTTATTGAACAAATCAAATAACCCTAACCTTGATGCATTGACCGAAGAAGGAGAGGAGTCCAATACATAAGTGGAAAAGCTATAATCATGGATTCCCTTCTTTCTATTGTATTTCTCTATTGCGTAATTATGTGTATATATATATATATATATATATTGTTTTATTTCAATACTTTTGAAGCTTTGAATCTTCTGATTTAAAAAAAAAAAATTTTTTTTTGGCCTTTTGGAAGTTTTAACATCATAACTTTTGGGTTTTATTTTTTCTATTATCAGAAATTATCTAGAAGATTTCAATGAATATCCATGGATTATTCTTTTTGAGGGTAACCCATCTTTATCTTATATTTCTATTCCTAACTTTTTTTTCCTATATTTTTTCTTTAATTGTCCGTGTTTACGTCTCTTTTGTTTTTCTTATTTTTTCTTTAATTGTCTGTGTTTATGTCTCTTTTTGTGTGAGTATGTGTCATCGTATCTGGGTACTTAGGCAAAATCTATAAAGACTAAAGATGCTTTTTCTTTTTTTTTTTGGTAATGAATCCTGTGTTTTTCATGACTTTAGTGAGTCATATTCTTAATGATCGAAATGGTTTTGTTTGACGTGGATTTTGTTCATATTGGTTTCAAAGTTTATTTCTTGGCTTATATTATAGATTGTAATATATTTATTCATCAAACTGTTTAGTTGAGTTTGTTTTCGAAATTGTTTTCAGTGTTGGACATTTTCTTGAAGCATGTTGGTATCATATATTAAAATACTGTTAAGTTGATAATAATAATAATAATAATAATAATAATATAGTTTAATAAATGTCTGAAACGTATAGCTGTTAACAAATGTTTTAGCTATATGATTTTATTTTACAAATTCAATTTTGGTGTTGTAGTAAAATAAACAAAGATTAAATTATATATTGTACTCAATACATTTCCCGTGCATCGCACGGGTTACGCCTAGTAATAATTAATAAAGAAACCCCTTCCTTGCTTTTGTTGTGTCGGTCAATATTAATACATCATTCTTTTTTCTCTAATTGATTACTCCCTCACCAACTTCGTGATTTTCATAATGAAAAATATCCTAGGAAAAGCATGGATGCTCATTTGTGTATTTTTTTTTAAAAAGAATATATTATTTCTGTTTCACTTTACTTACACTATAAAATATAGAAAATAATTATCCTTTTTTTCCTTAAAATAATTACTTGTACAACTTAATTGGTTTTGTTTAGAAAATTATCTATGTATAAGAGGATTTTTCTCTTTTAACTGGACTTTTATGTGGTTTAAAATAACCTTAAACCTTAAGTTTAACAAGAAAAAACTTGAGGATAACCTGATAAAAATATATCTCAAACTCCCCTTAAAATGCTTACAAAATAAAACACTCTCCTACTAATCCATGTCTTCAGAACAAACTTACTCAAAATTTGAAAAAAAAAAAAAACATCGACTATACCAAAAAAAAAAAAATACATGTGATTAGGCTAGTATTTTTATAAGAAAATTCATTTAATGTGTTTACCTCTTTGTCATTCGAGTTAAAAATATATGTTCATGAATTTAAATTTTAATAAAATGAGACTATTGAAATTACCATATGATCAACATTTAAATAATAATTAATTAGTTTCAATTTTGTATTTATTTAAATTATTGATAACTCGATAAAATTCAATTTATTTATTTTAAAATTTTAGTATCGGAATGAATTAATGGCAATGTGACCTAAAAACACTAGAAGATTATTTAAAACATAAGGCAAAATACTTTTTTTTTTAAATTTATTATAAAATAATACTAATGTAATCAGTTATATTCATTGTCATGTAAATTTATAAACTATATTCATTGTCATGTAAATTTATAAACTAATAAACTAATTTTAGTAAAATTAATACAGTAGTAGTTTTAGACTTTTAGTATTGAAATTACTTTTTTTTTTTTTTTGGTTTTATGTTTAACAGTTATTTTTAATAAATAATAGGAAAATGTTAACCAATATTTAAGAGTATTAATTTGAAAAATATTTTAAAAAATTATTTATGAAAAAGAAAAAAAAATTAATTTTTTTAATGTTTTAATGACAATGTTTTGTTCAGCCACCTATAATTATCTTTTTGGACTATTGTGAGCTTTGATGTTGATAGGCAAGCATCTTATCATCAGCCGCTGTCATTGTTTGATGGTGGCCAACGGGAAACTCAACTACGTCTTCACGAGTTTCATATTATTTTCTCTCTACGACGGTGTGACCTACAAAGTATGGTAGTGTATTTATTAGAAGAAAAGTTACTTTGAGCCTGCGCATTTGAGCATGGGCATTGGGAGAGAAGTTACCAATGTTATAGAAGTATAGGTTAAATATTTTTTAAATTTTTATATAAAAAAGAAAAATATTATTGAATTTTTGACAGTTTTTTTTATTTTATATTTTTTTTATAAAAGTAGTATTAAAACATTTTTAGTTTAGTAAATATTTTTAGTTATAAAAATGAAAAATGTATCTGAACCGTTTTTTATATTTCCTATAAAAATTGTATTTAAATTTTTCTAAAATGATCAAACAAATATCCTAAAGGTAATTGTTAACAGCGCCATATATGAGATATTATACGAATCATTGTTAATTTGCTAGTGTGCACAAGTGGTTATCCCACTGTAAGCAAGTGAGATGGTAGAACCCAACAAGTGGAAATGTGTAATTGTCTTGTTATGGAAAGTAAAATAATTTATGAATTAAAACAATGACGTTTTGATAGGGACTAATTTTTATGTTTTCAAATCACTTTCGGCAATTAAAAATAGTTTTGAACTCTATTTTTTTTCTTTTTTTACCATTTATCATGCATGATGCATTATCCACTATCCCTTTAAAAAGTTCAAGTTTTTAGATAAGATAGAAATCTCCTACAGCACTATAGAGAAATCTTGATTGGTGGAATTCAACTTTCAAAGTGAATAATGACAGAGAAATCATGACTTGTGCTAATTAATTTCTCCCTCACCCACTCCATGATTTTCATAGTGAAAATTATCTTTTGAGTAGCACGAATTTTGGTGTTCTTTATTTTATTTTCTGTTCACTATAATTACATTATAAAATATATACAAAATAATTGTCTTTTTTTCCCCCCTTAAAATGACATTTGTGGGGACTCAGTCCAAAATATATATTGGGCCTTGGGTTTGTCCGAGGAAGCATAGTGATATGAGAATAAATCAATAGTAAGGAAGGAGTAAGACCAAGAACTTCACAAGCAAGTTATGACTGTAAAGGCTGAGAGAGATAAGCTGAGAAGAAGTATGCAGAGGAGATACTTCTCTTCGGCTAAACAAAGAAGGGGTCAGAAGGTGAGCTTTATTATCTAGAGTGACATTCCAGAAAGTTTTGTTGATAAGGATATGCACTGTGAACGTACGAGACAAAGTGAGAGTTGAGAAATATCTAAGAAAAAGCTGTTACCATCGCATTGAATGCTCTGCAGCTAACTCTCTGGCCGCATTTATATGGAGAATATCCCTAAATAGTGCTGCCTTGTTCGCCCCAACTCATAGAGGGCCTATGAGGGTGTCCAATAAGACAAGCACTCAAGTGGTGACTTGGACGATTGACAAGTGGAGGATCAAGATCATTCAAAGGGAGATATATAATGTAAGAGACCCCTGAGGAAATAAGGGGAAGAAATTAAGAGAAAAACACTGTAGCAATCAAGAACTGAATTTGTAATCAAACTTGATATATATATATATATATGTATGTATGTCTATGAATTGATTTCCTCAGACTTTGCCAAGAAGGATTTTTTTTAGTTCAAATCAGTCTATCTTTCTTTTTTTGTCATCTGAATCCATTTTACTTGTTGTCCAACTCATTAAAGTCCAATTTTCCAACTCACTCTCTACAAATTGATTGTATTGAGCTTTTTTGGACTTAAGTCCGTCCACCCTTTGGGCTAAGGAACTCATATCTGGTCCTTACAACATTTATCTATACTACTATTTAAGGGGCTTTCTCTATTTGAGATTCTTAATTTAGATGTCCAAAAATAAAATATAAGCAAATAAGTTTTTTTTTTTTTTTTTTAATTTCAATTTCACGATAAATCTGAACCTAAGTTTTCTAATTTTAAAAAGTGAATTGTCAGTAGACTAAATGGTAAATAGAAATGTCTTATTTTTATTATTATTTTTTAGATGTATTAATGCGTATACATGAGGTTATAGCTTACAATAAATCCGAATCCAAAATTTTCAATCTTAATAAGTGAAGTGTCAGTAGACTAAATAGTAAATAGAGGCATCTTAAAACTTTTTATAGACCAATTACTCACTGGTAAAGGAAAAAACCAACCCGAAGAGGCCGTGAAAGTTTGGTTGGACTCCTTACACGATGAATATCCATCCCTCTTTAACATGCACACAAACGTGACAAACCATTATTTATCCTCCTTGTTATGCTTTTCTTGGTTGTTATGAAGCCTTTGGCTTGTGTTCTGGCTTGTGAGTTGTTTCAAAATCCACATGAACAAATGCTCGTTCAACTTGGGGGAGTTGTTCAATCTTCTCTTGAAGGCTCTCCCCAATATTATGTGCTTGACCAAGGGGCATCTCCTCTGGTAAAACTATGTCAGCCTCAACAAAGTAGTTACACCCAAATGTGTATGCTCTAACTGTGTCAATGTGCTTAATCTCCTTGTCATGGTTCCAAATAAGATATGTTAGCTTTGCTAAATACTCTTGCGGGGCTGTCCTCCCAATTAGTGACCATACATTCTCCATCACAGTCCTTGACCAATTACTAATTGTGTATAAAGCTATCTGCATTGACGTCATTTGCAATAATGGATCAGTGATTAATTATGACACGAGTTCCAGTTAACTCAATTAGTAAAATCTCTTACAATTGTGACAAATTTAACAATAGATATCATAGACTTACAATGATAGCACCAGTAGGATCGAGCCACCAGTAGAATTTGATAGCCAAAACTGCTGTTACAAGACCGATTGCATTGGTGATCACATCGAAGAAATGGTCTTGAGCATATGCCCTAACAATTTCATTTTCGAATCTGCGACAGTATACCATGAGCACAAATTTTACTACTGTGACTGAGATCATAATTCCTATCATCCATCTTTCTTTCATGGGGTCCCTTTCAGGCTGAGTCTGCATATATAAATTTAATGGTGACTTCAGGAAATAGTAATGGGTCAAATACTAACAGAAAACATAAGTGAGAGACGAGATTAAAATCCTAAACATCAAACACTATAGAGGGTGTCAATACCACTTATTTATGACTATATAGTAGAATCTCTAAAAACATGAGAGATTTTTTCAGGTTTTAAAATTTGAATGTAAAAGCATCATAGAGTACTGAGACTGGTGCAGCCCAAAACTATTGAATGAATTGCAAATTGAATTTATTGAAACTCACTTTTGCAAGGAGTTGTCGACCTGATTCGAACAATATTTGTAATCCAAGTGTCGCCATTACTGATGCAAAAACAACAATGCCCTGCAAAATTGCCCATTGGAGCTAAATAAGAAAGTGGAATTCTTATTTCTATGTTATTGACCATAATTACAACACCATTTTATGATGACAAAAGAAAGAGGAAAATGATGAAGGTGTTCCAGATTTTGATAACATCATAATATTTAATACGGTACTTAGCTCAAAACCCACTAAATTCTCCTTTTTTTTTTCTTTGGCACTAGACATGAGATCTCATTTTTAGGAAAAAGAGTAATATTAGTACATCAATTTTTTATACATAAAACTTATAAACTCATGTGTCAAATTTTAAATACAAAACAAAAAAAAGTTAATAAAATTTTATTTAATATATTATTTATTGACACTGATGTTATTCATTAATATGTCCATTAGTAAAGTTTTTGTAATAAAATTGATAATAGTTTTAACAGTTTTTTTTTTTTTTTTTAATTTTTTTAAAAGGCTAAATTATACTTTTGACCTTAAAAGTTTGGAATAATTTTCATTTTGTTTTTTTAAATTTGAGATTTTTCATTTTAGTCCACAAAGTTTGATTCTGCCTCTTCTCAAAAAAAATAAAATAAAGGTTTGATTCTATTTTCAAAATGGTCATTTTGTCTATGTCAATAAAATTGTAACTAAGGAGAGAGAGAGAGAGAGGACCCAAATCTGTCACAAAAATGGACAAAATAACCATTTTGAAAAAAAAGAATTAAATTTGATGGACTAAAACGAAAAATATCAAACTTAAGAAACCAAAATAATAATAACCACAAAATTTAAGGGTTTAAAGTTCAATTTATTAAAAAGAAATTGAGATATCATATGATTGTAAATTAAGTCAACGGCATCATATGGCTTCATTAATTAACAGTTCTGCAATTAAGAAATCATTTGTAATCTTCTAAGAACTTCAATTTAATGTTTTTCTAGTTAGGAAGGCTTACCACAGGTTGCATTCGGTTCTTTCCAACAGGATACCAATGGTGATTTGGTTTTTTCATAGCATGAGAAGTAAACCATAGGATGAAACCAGATAAAAGATCCAAAAGGGAGTCTAAGGTGGAAGCTATCACTGCCAGTGATTTACTCTCAACACAAGCAAACACTTTTGCAATGAAAATCACAACGTTAGCTATGTTAGATGCATATATTGCCAGACTCTCACCCCTAGCAAGTTGCTTTTCTTCATCCTGAAACACAAAAAAAGGTTTATGTGTGAGAGACAAAGAGAGTTAGGTAAAGATATACACATTTTGAGACCTCATGAGACAACCAATCCAACCCCAAATAGTTACTAGATTTGATATGTCACTTTTTCCCTAAGTAAATGAATAAGATGAATCAACAACAATTATAAGTGTTGATCTCAACCCCATCTCAAAAGGAGCACATTTCATTTGCTTCATTTCTCAATAACCAAAACAAAATATGGTTACAAACCATTAAAATTGGTTGTTGCTCGTGAGTATGTGACTCGATTTAAGCATATTTGATAAATTAAACAACAAACCTCTGTCATACTTTCAGGCAAAAAACCCTGCTCGGTAAATTTGTCGATTTCATCAAATCCTTTGAGAATTTTTTCCTGCCTCTTGTAGTATGCTGCAATTTTTTTTTGCCTCACTAACAAAAGATAGAGAAACAAAATAAGTAATTGTAATTAAAGCTTAATTAATTAGCACAATAAGATTATATAAACAGGAGAAGAATAGCATGCATACTTAATGTCTGCCAAAAAGATCCACAACCAAAGTTGGAATTCATGTGCCTCTCTGCCGACCGAAACTGATCCATGTTGAGTTGCCATGTTGGCTCCCTTGGTGCAGCCGGAACCATGCCGGCTGCTTCCGGCGATAGAAGCTCAACCCGGTAGTCGGAAGAATCTGTGCGAAGATCATCAGTTGCCATTGTTGTTACAAGAAGAAAAGAAAGGAAGAAATCTCAGTCACCTTATATAGAGAGCAAATTAATAAATAATTGAACAAGTTGGTATTTGATAATTAATTGCAGCTTCCAATTCCAAGTTAAAGTTGGATTTAGATTAAACAAAAAAACGCATGAGGAATGTTGATATGATGATATTAGTGTAACTACTCTTTTGTCATGACATATTAAGAGCTGACTTTTGTTTTAGCTGTCCTAATTTTGGCTATATTAAGCATGGAAGGAATCCCACTGGAACGTTCATTTTAGTCACACCTCAACTAATACAACATATAATACTTGAAAGTGTGCTTGGGTTAGCTGTCTACCTACCTCTTTTTCATATATAATAATAATCTTTGAAGTCCACAGGATGACACATGCTTTGTTTAGGAAAATTACATAAAACTCTTAATATCTACTCGTTTGAACTTGAAGTCTCTCTCCCATCTCTAACAATAATGTAGCAAAAAGAAATCATTGAGAAAACTTTGTGTTTTACTTAAACCTTGTTCACCTCTTTTTTATTTGTACTTTGTTACTATAGAATAAAGGAGATGGACAAATTAATGCTTTTTCTTGAAACAATTTCAACATTTTGGAATTTTAATTGACAAAACTAAAAAAATAGAACTTATTATGAAATATGGTATAAATTTTAGGTCTTTAACGTAATTTCCCAATTTCAGGGTGTAGAAGGAGAACTCATAAAAAGGAACCAAGTATAGCTTATACAATGGGTTTTAGTTATTATGGAGTTGCATCGTAAGTCAGCTAACTCCCGCATACAACATAAACTAATTGGTGACTTAGTATGATAATAAAAAATAATTATTATGGAGTTGTATCCTAAGTTGAAAATTGATTGTATGTATATATATATATATATAGAGAGAGAGAGAGAGAGAGAGAGAGAAATGGTTTATATAAGCAACCCATGCATGGGATGCACAGCACTGCACAGGAGCATTCCCCCACACATGCACATAGGAGTTGTTTAAAGATGTTAATAAAGATTTTAGAAGCATAATTTTATACTTTACCAAATCTTGTTACTTAGCAGAGAGAAGAATAACATACTTTAAAAAGTTTCCAATCTTGTTATGGTTGAAAAATTGATAGTAAAGGCTTAAGAATACGTTTCATAAATTAAAAATTAACAAAGAAAGAATGGCTTCTCAAAAAAAAACAAAGAAAGAATGAATTAATCTAAAGACTCTTGAGTCTTGACAAGTCAATTCAAGAATTAAATTACTCTGTTCACATGAACAAGTTTTTAGAAACTTCATGTACATTATGGTTGGGTACCCGAACTTACTAGAATTAGAAAGAAGTATTAATAATTGGTTTGTCCAATTTAGTTCACTCTCAACTTAACTTGAGGTTACAAATATCATTGAACAAAAATTCTGTATTTCACTTCAAGTGTTTCATTTTATACTCCACTAATTATAATATGTCATATATTTAATTTTTTTCCTCTCTAAACTTTGGTCGTTTTAGAATAAACAATATATATGTGTGACAAGTTGTAGTTGATAGAACGAAATACACGACAAAAGATGTATTTTTATTAATATTATCCCATAGAAAAATACAATTTATTATTAAAATTGAATTCATATGAAAGAGGATAAAAGTTCATTTCAAAATAATTTTAAAATTTAATTCTGAGGTCATGTTTGACCGTGCTTATTTACTGTTAGTTTATTTGCTAAAATGTGAAATAAAAAGGGACTTTATTAAGAAAATAATTTTGTTTATTTTCTTAAAGTTAATTTATTTAATATTCACTTTTTATCTCAATATTAAGCAAATAGGTTAGCCAAACAGAGTCATTGACTTGCTTGGTGAGGAACGATAAAACCACCACTCAAATAATAAGAAAACAACAGCAGAACTGGAAAACTGTTGGAATATAGGTTGTGATTGGTTAAAATAGTTGATCTTAAAAGAAAAAAAATAGCATTAGAAGCTCTATCCATGTATTCACTTAACCCAACTTTAATTTAATTCTAGTAATTTTTTTCGCATCAAGAATTCATATAATGTTTTGGACGAATCCATTAAGAATACAATATTCTCAAAATTCCCCATGAAAAAGGGAAACATGAAGAGAGGTATGAAAAAAAAAAAAAAAAAGGTTCCTTGTGACCCATTGTAGTTGTGTCATGTGTGAGAGCCTCAGTGTACATGTAGAAGCCAATTACCTCTTGGTTTGACGCAAATCCTCTCCTTTGTGGATGCATATCTAAAATTTGATCCCAACTTCTTCACACACACATATATAAAAGTAGGAATAGAGTCATAAATTTTTGTTTGGGAACCACATTATGCTAATGATAAATTAATCAAGACAAATCTCTTGAATTAAATTTAGAGTAAATCATAATTTATAAATATATATAAAATTATGAATGTTGATGTAATTATATATTTTCTAAATCATTTTTTTGAAGAGAACTTATTACTTTTAAACTCCAATTATATATTGTCTAGTTTGTTTTAGACATGTACAAACATATCAAGAAAGAAGCTGTTATCTTTTACCAAAATTATGCTAGATTTTATGCAATAAAAATCATCTATTATCATGCGTCTTCCTAATAAAATTCTTAAAGGTTTTATTTTCAATATAAGTTACAAAATTTTCTTTCAAAGCGAATACAAAATTACAATGGAATTGATGAAGTCATCAAAACCACAAATGATCCAAATCTAGAACATTAGAAGATATAAATTTTACACTAAAAAAATGAAATAAAGATTTTTAAAAGTCTTAGTGTCTTACACAAACTAAATAAGGGTCTGTTTGGGATCCGCTTATTTTGTTGATATTGAAAACTCTTTACTGAAAGTACTGTAAATAAATGTAAAAATTAGTTGAAATAATACAAAAAAGTGTAGTAGGACCCATAAATAGTAGCAAAAATAAGTTAAATAGTAAAATAAACTGACTTTTTAATTTGTAGCCAAACACACGCTAAGTTGACTAAATAAATACCATCTATGAGGTCTCTAATAAGTTTAGGGCCCAATTGGGCCTTTCATTTGGTTGAGTAAGTTCATTGTCTAAATAATAATAAAAAGCCTGGTTCTTGCAAAACGAAAATAATGTATTGCCAATATTGTTAGACCATAAGAAGCCTATCATATCTCATTTAAGTTGGGCCAACCTATTTTTTGGGCTTTACATAGTTTGGGACATTTGTTGCAAATGATTAGGTCTGAATTGAGAGATCCACACTTAATAGTCTTTGCTATAGACACATGTCAAGCAAAATCTAGGTTGACTGACTTTGAGAGAGGGTTTTTAATGACATGTTTTTAGTTTTAAACAACATTATATGTATTTCTATATATTTTTTCATCCATACATATTTCTAAAAAATACAAATAATGTTACTAGAACAACATTACCAAATGGGTCCTAAATTATTGGAGAATTGAAAATTGATAAACAAAAACACCATAGTCAAATTTGAGTTGTTTTATTGTTTGATGCCATGGGGAAGGGGAGGTGAGGGGGAGGGGGGGGGGTGGAGGGACCTCTTTTGAAATTAGAAAAGTGAAAATGAAAGTAATCTTTGATTACCACAAGTTGGGGTTCAAGTGATAGCCCAATGGTCATGATATTCTTTGTGCTACCCTAAGTTTGTAATTTAAACCCCACCTCTTCCTCCCCCACTATATATGCCTATCTTAACAACAATATAAAAAAGAAAAAAAAAATAGTACTTAGTGACTCAAAATATTATAACTTCAATTAAGTTCAATTGGTTACAAAAAAATATATAAATATATATATATATATTTTATTTTTAGAAGCGGTTACAATAATTTATTTACACATACATAATACATCTTCACATAAAAAAGCATTTTTGGGCCATAAAGTGACCATATCCTATCTTGGCCCAAAGTTTGTTTAGGCACCCGTGATCTAGCCTCATTCTGCCCCATTATCATTCCTAATTTGAACTTCGGATGTTTTTATTTGAAACATCAAGAGGTGTCCATTCTTTTTAAATGGTTATAAATACTTACATATTAAATATTTTTCCCTCAGAGCTCGAATCCACCCGTCATTGTACTCTCCCAAACACTCCTAGAAAGGTACCAATTTGTTCAAATGATGTAATGATGTGCCAATTAATTGTGCTATAAAACTCTTGGCTTACACGTTACATTTAGTACCTAATGCATTACATTAGACCTACAAGGTACACAATATCTAAATTATAGTAAGGTTTTGGTACTTTTATTTGAATATTTTTTAAATGAAAAAAAATAAACAAATAGAAGGCAATCTGGATTAGTAAATGTAAATTTACTCATTTACTGTACAAATCATTAGCCATCAGATTCTTTTAACACTCCCATGGGGCGACATAAGGCTGGATACAGCCCTCAAATTGTATCTCAAGGCCCATTCACGTAATTCATGGGCCATTATGTTCGCATCTCTTTTCACCCATCTACTGTCTTCAATCTTCGGCAAAATATTTCAATTTGGATAGCTTTTGAGAAACAAACAAACAGAGAGAATTAAAGGTTCTAATATATACAACTTGGATAGCTTTTGAAACTAGATAGAGGTTCTAAACTTGACTTAGCACTTAGCATCCCCTCCAATAATTCATAATTACATCCTAATTGCCTTCTTTAAAATACAAATATCAAGCAAATACGTTAAAAGATCATTTCAATATAATTTTAAATTTTAATTCTGATTGCATGTTTGGGGGTGCTTATTTACTGTTAGCTTATTTGCTTAAATGTGAAATAAAAAAGGAGTTTAAGAAAATAAGTCGGTTTATTTGCTTAAAGTTAATTTATTTAAAAATCACTTTTTATCTCAATATCAAGCAAATAGGTTAGCCAAACACAGTCATTGATTTGCTTAGTGAGGAACGATAACACCACTCAGATGATAAGAAAACAACAGTATAATTAGAAAACTGTGGGAATATAGGGAGTGATTGGTTAAAATAGTTGATCTTAAAAGGAAAAGAAAAAAGAAAAAAAAAAGAATCTCTATCCATGTATACACTTAACCCAACTTTAATTTAATTTTAGTAATTTTTTTCTCCTCAAGAATTCATACAATGTTTTGGACGAATCCATTAAGAATACAATATTCTCAAAATTCCCCATGAAAAAAAAGGGAAACATAAAGACATCTATGAAAAAAAAAAAAAAGGTTCCTTGTGACTCATTGTAGTTGTGTCGTGTGTGCAGGGGCGGAACTACCCTTGGACTAGGGGGCAATGGCCACCCCTAATTTTTTTTTTTTAGAAAAATATTATTATATATATATGTGTGTTAATTTTAGCAATTTTGTTCTATAAAATTACATTTTATTTCCCTTTAACAATATCATTGATTCTTTTAAGAGTAATGTTATATTTACAAACTTTTTTATAACATTTTTACAAACCTTTTTGGTAGCAAATTCTTATTGATTCGCATATGGGCACACCACTCACGTCATTTTTTTACTTACTAGTAACCACTTATTACATAAGTAATTTATAAAAAACTTGCAACTCTAGCATTTTCCTCATTTTAGTGACCATAAAAAAATTTATAGATCTAATATCTAAAACAAAGTATACAAGTCCCAAAAAAAAAAAGCTCAACAACAAAAATTACCAGTAAAACTAAAAAAAAAATTAAGCTTAATTAACTAATTTTATCTAAAATAAATAACCCTGCCCTTCAAAAAATTCTAAACAAAAATAATTTTGTTCTTACATACTAAAGTAGTAGAATCAGAGGATAAAATCACTGCACATAACCAACAGTAAAACTGCACACCCTAACTCAAAATTCTGATTTCATCCCTGCATGTGTGAGAGCCACAATGTACATGTAGAAGTCGATGACCTCTTGGCTTGATGCAAATTCACTCCTGTTGTGGATGCATATCTAAGATTTGATCCCAACTTCTTCACACACACACACACACACATATATAAAAGCAGGAATAAAGTCAGAAATTTTTGTTTGGGAACCACGTTACACTAATTATATTACTTTTAAACTCCAATTATTGTCTAGTTTGTTTTAGACATGTACAAACATATCAAGAAAGAAGTTGTTATCTTTTACCAAAATTATGCTAGATTTTATGTAATAAAAATAATCTATTATCATGCATCTTCCTAATAAAATTCTTAAAGGTTTTATTTTCAATATAAATTACAAAATTTTCTTTCAAAGCGAATACAAAATTACAATGGAATTGATGAAGTCTTCAAAACCATAAATGATCCAAATCCAAAACATTAGAAGATATAAATTTTACACTAAAAAAATGAAATAAAGATTTTTAAAAGTCTTACACAAGCTAGATAAGTTAACTAAATAAATACCATCTATGAGATCTCTAATAAGTTTAGGGCCCAATTGGGCCTCTCATTTAGTTGAATAAAGTTCGTCATCTAGATTAAAAAAAAAAAACAAAACAAAAGCTTGGTTCTTGCAAAACGAAAATAATGTATTGACAATATTGTTAGACCATAAGAAGCCTATCATATCCCATTTAAGTTGGGCCAACCTATTTTGGGCTTTACATAGTTTGGGACATTTGTTGCAAACAATTAGGTATAAATCCAGAGATCCACACTTAATAGTATTTGCTAGACACATGTCAAGCAAAATCTAGGTTGACCGACTTTGAGAGAGGATTTTTAACAAAACTTAAATAATTGGGGAATTGAAAATTGATAGACAAAAACACCATAGTCAAATTTGAGTTGTTTTATTGTTTGATGCCATGAGGGGAGATGAGGGGGGTACTCTTTGAAATTAGAAAAGTAAGCATAAAAGTAACATTACCACAAATTGGCGTTCAAGTGATAGCCCAATGGTCATGATATTCTTTGTGCTACCCTAAGTTTGTAATTTAAACCCCACCTCTTCCTCCCCCACTATATTTGCCTATTTTGACAAAATATAAAAAAGAAAAAAAGAACAGCATTTAGTGGATCAAAATATTATAACTTCAATTAAGTTCAAATTTTTACAACAATTTATTTACACATACAATACATCTTCACATAAAAAAGGCATTATTGGGCCATGAAGTGACCATACCCTATCCTGGCCCAAAATTTGTTTAGGCACCCAAGATTTGGTCTCATCTTGCCCTAATGTCATTCCTAATTTGAACATTGGATGTTTTTGTTAGAAACATAAGGAGGTGTCCATTTTTTTAGATGGTTACATATTAAATATGTTGCCCTTATAGCTCAAACCCATTCGTCACCATACTCTCCCAAACACTCTTGGAAACAGGGATGGAGCCACCCTTGGACAATGAGGAGCAATGCCCTCAACCCCCCCACCCCCCACCCCCAATTTTTTTAATAAATTATTAGTATATATAGGTAATAATTTTAGCAATTTTGTTTTATAAAATTACATTTTACTCTCCTTAACAATATTTTTAATTTTTTTTTAGAGTAATGTTACAACCACAAAACTTTTATACAATATATTTACAAATTATTGAAGTAGCAAATTCTTATTGGTTTGCATCTAGGCCTACCACTTACATCACTTTTTTTTACATAATAATAACCACTAACGACATTAACAATTTATAAAAACGTTCGTAATTCTAGAATTTTCCTCATTTTAAAGGCTATAACAAATTCATAGATCTAAAATTAAAATAATATATATACAAGTCCAAAAAATTAGCCCATTAACAAAAATTACCAATAGTAAAAAAAATTAAGTTCAATTAACTAATTTTATCCAAAACAAAAAACCCGACTCTTTAAATATTTTAAACAAAATAATTTTGTCCTTATCCAGCAGTATGCATCAAAGACACTTCGAAAAAAAAAAAGAAAAAAAACCCTGAAGTATCTAAACAGCAGAGCCAGAGACCAAAGCCACTGCACGCAGCCAACAACAAAGCCGCCCCCTAATTCCAAATCTTGGCTCTATTCCTGTCTGGAAAGGTACTAGTTGTGCTATAAAACTTTGTATCTAAATTATGGTAAGGTTTTTGGTACTTTTATTTGAATATTTTTTAAATAAAAAAAAAAAAAAAAAAAAAAAAAAAAAAAAAAACAAATAGGAGGCAATCTGGATTAGTAAATGTAAATTTACTCATTTACTGTACAATCATTAGGCATCAGATTCTTTTAACACACCCAAGGGACGACATAAGGCTGGATACAGCCCTCAAAATTGCATCTCAAGGCCCATTCACGTAAATTTACTCATTTACTGTCTTCAATCTTCGCAAAATCTTCCAACTTGGATAGCTTTTGAAACTAGATAGAGGTTCTAAACTTGACTTAGCCGTTAGCATCTCCTCCAATAATTCATAATTACATCCTAAATGCCTTCTTCTTTAAAATACAAATAGAACTTTTAATTTTTTTTATTATTATTTATACCATTATTTAAAGAGCTTCCCTTGTTTGGATTTTTCATTTTTTTGGTTAAAAAATACATCTACATCTTTATGTTTAAGTAGAGACAAAACTAAAGGATAATACGGTAAAAATGCAACTCTAATTTCTACTAAAATATTGCCCAAAAAATATGACCACTCTCCGGTTAATTTTTAAATTGTTTTATCCACTTATAAATTAGATTTTCAAAATAAAAATTATATATATAAAATAAAAAAACACAAGTTTTTTTTTTTTTTTTTCTACAAAATAGGACCACTAAAAAAAAAAAGCCTCATCCCAAATGCAAAACGCGTGTGATGAGGCTAGTTTTTATATAAGGAAGTGGTGTCCTAAACTTTGGTCAGATTATTTCACTTTCTGTTCACGAGACACCTTAAAAACCTCGTAAATAACAATGTGATAGATGAAACTTGAAACTTTTGACACACCTTTCTTGTCCATTAAACCAACTAGCCAGTGTCTGCAAAGAGACATGTTGTCTCACCACCCCAAGTATGCTTTGTTTGATTTAAAATATGTACAAACAAGTAGTTTACAAATATGGGCTTTTTATTGTGGTGGCCCTGGTGGGGTTACCAGGTTTATACCCATCTCTAACCTTGATTCTTCTGGCCGAAAGTAAGGATAAGCTAAGGCCCATACCCTTTTCTTCTTTTCATTTTAATAAACAAGTTCCATTACTAGAAAGGAAAAAGAAATGCAGATTATTCTTGTTGCTTTATTGGGTTTCAATTCGAATTGAGATGTGATACAGGTATACAAATCTCTAGGGTTTTTCAACTTTATGCTTTAAGTGATCTATGCCTTCTTCATCCCATCCCTCCCCTTCTCCTTATATACAATAATCTCATATTTGCATGACTAAAATGGTATGAACCCTTGTTTTTCCTTTTTCCTGTTGAGATTCACTACATAATAATTACTCTTTATTATTAAACGATTTTTAGTGTAAGCAAGTTAAAACTTCAATTCTCTTATCCAACAATAAAAAATCTTAAAAGTTGAACTAGAACCCACACCATAGATCCAAAATTAGAAAACATTTTTATATATAAGCGTTGTCTGGATTGCGGCTACGTTTTCACGTAGACGCGTTTTTGGCTGCTTTTTTATTTTTTATTTTTTTTATTCCAGTACCTGGTGCACTGTTCATGGGACATGAATAGTGCATTTAGGCTTATGAACAATAATTTTAAAAAGTGAATAATAACCAAAAAATGATTTTTTATTGTTTTCAGTTTTCAGCAAAATAAACGGTATCCAAACGCACACCTAATGTGTTAAAATTTTCCCCAACAAAAATTTTAGGATCACATAAAAAATCACAACTATTTAGTAATATTTATATGGCAAATTGTGAGTAACGTAAAAAAAAAAAAAATGATAATCCATATGAAAATTATAAATAATTAGTTATAGTCTATCATATCATATAGAAATAAACGTGACTTTTTATGTGTTACTATCGTCACGGGTTCGGTTTGGACAATGGCATCCATGTCCATGCCCCCTCACCCACGGTCATCCTTAAATATATGGTCCCACCAGAACAATAACATGTGTCTAATTCTCACACATTTACCTTTTTCTCCTCAAAGATAAGCTCCCACAAAGCTTAAGTTTGAGATAATGTAAGGGCAATATGGTAAATTAAGGATAAGCTAAGGCCCATACCCTTTTCTTCTTTTCATTTTAACAAACAAGTTCCATTACTAGAAAGGAAAAAGAAATGCAGATTATTCTTGTTGCTTTATTGGGTTTCAATTCGAATTGAGATGTGATACAGGCATACAAATCTTTAGGGTTTTTCAACTTTATGCTTTAAGTGATCTATGCCTTCTTCATCCTATCCCTCCCCTTCTCCTTATATTCAATAATCCCATATTTGCATGACCAAAATATGTTGCCTAAAATTAAATAACATTTGATAAGGTAAATTTGGATTGAAATACCATTTTGGACAGAAGAAACATGTGAATGGTATGAACCCTTGTTTTTCCTTTCTCCTGTTGAGATTCACTACATAATAATTACTCTTTATTATTAAACGATTTTTAGTGTAAGCAAGTTAAAACTTCAATTCTCTTATCCAACAATATAAAATCTTAAAAGATGAACTAGAACCCACACCATAGATCCAAAATTAGAAAACATTTTTAAATATAAGCTTTGTTTGGATTGCGGTTGCTTTTTCATGTAGACGCGTTTTTGGTTGCTTTTTTTTAAAAATTTTTTTTATTCCAGTGCCTGATGCACTATTCATGGGACATGAATAATGCATTTAGGTTTATGAATAGTAATTTTAAAAAGTGAACAATAACCAGAAAATGATTTTTTATTGTTTTCAGTTTTCAGCAAAATAAATGGTATCCAAACACAAACTTAGTGTGTTAAAATTTTCCCTAACAAAAATTTTAGGATCACATAAAAAATCACAACTATTTATATGGCAGATTGTGAGTAACGTACAAAAAAAAAAGTGATAATTCATACGAAAATTATAAATAATTAGTTATAGCCTATCATATCATACAGAAATAGTCGTGACTTTTTATGTGTTACTATCGTCATGGGTCCGGTTCGGACAATGGTATCCATGTCCATGCCCCCTCACCCACGGCCATCCTTAAATATATGGTCCCACCAGAACAATAACAAGTGTCCTATTCTCACACATTTACCTTTTTCTCCTCAAAGATAAGCTCCCACAAAGCTTAAGTTTGAGATAATGTGAAGGGCAATATGGTAAATTAAAGAAAACACAAGTGCCAGAAAGCCCAATGCTGCTATCGCTGTCCCATTCAGCAAAGAGTCGTCTCCACCACACCGGAGAACAAAGAGAGAATCGAAAATCTCTTCAGCTTCTCTCTCTCTCTCTTTTTTTTTTTTTTTTTAGAGAGAAAGAGAGTGACAGAGAAAGAAACAAACCCTAATTTTCTCTCTCTAACTCCTCTCTTTCTCTCTCTCGCACGGTACCCACAGTTAGGGTTTCACTCATCAAACTTCAAAAATGGTAACTTTTTTTTTTTTTTTTTCCTTCTTCTTCTTCTTTTTTTAAAATGAGAAATTTAGTTCACAATTTTTGGAGAACTAGGGTTTTAATTTCGCAAAGTTTGGTTCTTTCTTTTACTCTGTTATGTATGTGTGAATTTTTTATTCAAATCTAGACCTGTGTCTCAGAAATCTTCAGTGCTTTTTTTTTTTTTTTTGGTTTTTTTTTTCGAATTTTGAATAATTGCTTGAAACTTGTGGAGAATTAGGGTTTTAGTGTTGTGGTTTTTTTCAATGGAGAAAACTGAGGGAAAGGAGTGAATTCCCATATTGCAAATCTTATAATTGAGGTGTGACTTTTAGGTCAAATTATGCTGTGTTAGTTCTATGTAGCTGAAAAGAGTATAAATTGAGTTGGGTATAGCTCATAGGAATAAGGGAAGATCATTAGAACACTTTCATTTCATGGTAGTTTGATGTAGAAGAAAAGAGAGTGACTAGAGTATGTATAAAAATGGAAGATGGGTGCCTCTAGGGAATGTCAAAGTTGTTTTATTAGTTTTTATCATACCAATAGCATCCCTTGTTGGTTTTAAAGGGTTGCTATACTTCTGTGCATAATTTATTTTTTTGTAATTCTTTTAGGCTTCTTTTTTTTTTTTTTTGGGGGGGGAGGGGGGTGGAAATGAAGGGAGCCTTTTTTTTTGATGACGTGGAACATCACCAAGGCAGGGCTCTTTGAACCCCACCTTCCAATACTGTGTATTAGGTAATCCAAGAAAACTTCTAGTGGGGATTGAACCTAGGATGTCTGGGTTTACAGCTCATCCCCGCCTCCAACCACTAGGCTGCACCCTGATGGGTAATGTACGGAACCTTTACAAGAAGAGTCCTTTGGACTTGCTTCTAGCCTGTAAAACCTAAGTGCATTTGACCCCACCCGCTAGAATCGATTGCTGGGTAATCCATGGGCGTTTGCTCCTGACAGGCTAAGTAGTTTATGCTTATGACCAGGAGCATATAAGTCTCTTTTCTCAATAAAATATCGTTACTTATGGAAAAAATCTCCATCGAATGTTAACAAGAACTATTACGGTTGAGTAAGTCCAAAATTTACTTTTGATTTGGTGGTGGTTGTTATTGTAATAAAATGTTATTGAACGAATGGAACTACCTCATGGGCATAGTTTTATACACAAAGTAGACCCAAAGAGATACAAAAGATGAAAAGTTACAATTTAAAAGAAAGAGAGGCAATGAAGTCTACAATACAATGTATTCCACAATGGCCCAAAACAACAAGTCCAAAATTTATTTAGAAATTCATTAGTATATGAAGAAGAATTGGGGGATATAGGAGAAGTATGTGAGAAAAAGAGAATAGAAAGACTGAGAGACATGATGGGTTTGGCTAGCTGCTGAGAAAAGTGGGTAAATGATGTGAATTTTTTACGATAGTGTTTAATGACTTTTCAACGCGCACAGAGTGGGGAAGGGCTTTACTGACGTCATTAATTTATCAACCTACATAATTAACATTTCTATGCAAATGTTATGTTACTTTACATGTTATCAAATGGGAATTTTTTTGGAGTAATTTTGTGTGACAAATGTACAGTTTGAAAATTTGTCAATAGGGAGAAGCAGTGTGCTTGTGTCTCTATGTTGATGTGTATATTTGTGCTTGCGTGCATGCATGTGAGTGTATGCACTGCCTCTATATTGTGTTTTTGGGATTTTTATGCATATATTTATGTCGTAATATGTATGTATTCATTCTCTGGGAAGCACTTGTCCATTACATGGAATATGGTTCTGGCCTGTTTAATGTGGTAAGTTTGGTAGGAACGAAACACCCGTACTTTTGAAGATATTGAGAGGCCCTTAGATCTTTTAAGATCTCTTCTTTTTGGTATTTTGTTTCAGTGGGGTCGTATTTGGGGTTCTACGCATTGTATATCTATTGTTGATTTCCTACATTTTGTTAGCTTTAGTTCTTGATCTATGTGCATTTGTTTCATGTTCAGAGTGTTTATCATCGTGAGCACGATGTTCATTTCTTTTAATAAAAGTCTTATTTCCTATAAAAAAAGGTATTCATGATCTGGTTTTGTTCTTTTTTGACAGCACAAATTGGGCAGAGGTCACCGTGACAAACTTCAGCAGTTTATGACAATCACCGGTGCAAGGTAACTGATAATCATATGCAGTATTTCTGCTGTACTGAATCACATCTTTCTTTGCATAGATGAGAATTAGATGGAGGTGATGAAAATTGGGCATGATTTGAATGCACTAAATCATGTTATTATAATTTTGAAATTCAGGAAAAAAAGAAGGAAAAATGGCAGTTAGTAATAATTTTAGTGCTTGCTAAATCGGAGATGTGCAGAATGGAGAGGGAAGAATGGGGGTGGGGGATAAGGAATTGGGTGTAGCTGCTTGAAGCACTTTGTTGGAAGCTCTCTAGTTTTGTAGGTTTTGAAATAAAAACCTTTGTGTCTGTCAAACTGTTAAATCTGTCAGTTTCAGTAGATTCTATTTCTTTTAAAATTTTAAATCTACAAATTGTTTCCCATCAGAGTCCCTTATGATATATCTTGGCTAAGTAAGACTACCATAATTTACTCCTCTAAAGTGCTTGCATAGAGCACAATCCTCGGGTGGAAGCTGCACCTGAAAAGTAAACCTCTGAAAAAGATTATAATTGTTGTTTTTGTGTGTGGTTTTAAAATTGAAATTTTACTGATAGTGTATCTTACAATCCAATCCAATTACAGTGAAAAATCTGCCCTTCAGACTTTAAAGGCCAGCGATTGGCATCTTGAAGGAGCCTTTGATGTATTCTACAGCCAGCCCCAGAGCAAATCATTTACTGACTCTAGACATTTGGAGGAGCTCTTCAATAGATATAAAGGCAAGCTTTTCTTAAACACTTGCTTCTGCTGCCTTTCTAGCACTTCATTACTACGTCTTTTTGTGGAGTTGTTGAAAAAATTTTGGGGGGGTGGGGTGTGGTAGCTATATTATATTTGGCATTAGCTTCAAATTAAAGCTGGAAGTTTTTAGTTGCATCACTTTCAAGCCTATAATTAGTGAGTTTCTGTTAACTAAAAATAACTGAAATTCACGTCTACTAAGGACCTATCTGGGTGCTAAAAATTCCTTCTTGTCAATCACAATTTGTATCACAAAATGACTCATTCTTATGTAAAAATCCTAACAAATAAACATAGTTCTCTTATATGAAAAAAAAAATAGCCTTGAAGAAGATTTCATCATTTTTTTTTGGGTTGTGGGGTGGTTGGGGGGCCGGGGGGGGGGGGGGAAGGGGGTTGGAGGTGGGAGAGTGTAACCTAAAATATCACTTGATATTCTCATATTTTTTAAGTACCCAGATAGATCTCAAGTGTATATTATGTGGGTCTTCATTACTTTTAGTCAATAGAGACTCACTAATATAGGGTGGATATTAATGTAATTGAATCTTGAGGATTTAATTTAAATCAATGTTAAACTCTAGGTTTTATTATGAAATTATCCTGAAATGTGAAAAAGCAATTTTAGAAAACTTGACTTGTACAACAATGCCTGTCAGTAGGAACCTCCATAGAGCCTAAAACTCATTTGGTGTGGACAATTAATATGCTGTTAAATGGGAATGAGCCTATGTAATGTTGGTTTTAAATAATAAACTTCTAAGCATTGGGTGCTGTAAATGACTTCTGTTGCTTAATTGCTGCAACTATGCAACTAAATTTTTTGAATCTGATATGTTTGCAGATCCATATAGTGATATGATACTGGTTGATGGTATAACTCTCCTTTGCAATGATATTCAGGTAAGTTCTTTTTTTAAATGCTGGTCATTTATTATTTCTTGAAGACTATAAGGTTTTCACAACTTGGAATTTTGTAATTTCTTGTCATCAGCTGTTTGTACCTTATGGGTCATCTTTTTGTTTTTGTTTTTGTTTTTTTTCTTCTTAAATAAGAGTTCTATTCGTTATTTGGTTAACTATAATAAATTTGATCTTCACAATTTTAATGATATATGGGTCTTTGTCTTTTGGCAGGTGGATCCGCAAGATATTGTTATGGTATGTATAATTCTTTGAAGCTATTGCTATCCAAGGCATGCATACCTAAATATCTTTTGATTATTATGAAGAAAGCATCCTTAATATGAGGTTTAAATTCAAATCTACAAAGTCTGACCCTGTGGTAGCAAGAAAATTATTATATAAAATGTAGCCGTGTTGAAGTGTTTGGAAATTTTGCAAGAACAGAAAGTTTAAATTTTGATTCTCAATCCCCTCCCCCTTGCCCTACCAAAGACCCAAAACAGAGAAACTATGGCTGTTCATAGAGTCAGAATATTTTCAATATTCGTGGTTCCCCTTTGTTAATGATTTGAATCAGTATGTATAGCTTATGAATTGTTTTGAATACATGGGTTGCTGCTGTTATTGCAGTTAGTTGTTTCATGGCACATGAAAGCTGCTACCATGTGTGAATTTTCCAAGCAGGAGTTTATAGGTGGACTACAAGGGCTAGGGTAAGTATATAAATAGTTATTTATGCTATACTTATTCTTGAGTTTAATGATATCGATTATGAGTTTGGAACTGCTGTGATTAAGGCCATATATTCTGATGGCAGGATAGACTCTTTGGAGAAGTTCTGTGAAAAGATTCCATTTATGCGCATGGAGCTGAAAGATGATCGTATGTGCAAGTGTTCATGAATTATGATTTTTTCTAAAATTTAGTTTTAATATTGTAATTCATGTTGCTTTTAGGCAAAAACACTCCCAAAATTGATATATTTATTGAAAAGCCAAAGTGATTGGTTTTATTAGCAATTTCTTTTTCTATTTTTATTATTTAAATTTTATTTATTTATTGGTAAGTTAAACACTCACCCAATGGTCATGAATTCTTGAGCGCACCCTCCACCTTGCATTTACAAGGGAGGAGGTACCATTTAAACTAAAGCTCATTGGTTGGTTTGATTAGCATTTCTAAGCTAGAGATACAATTATTGTGCTTTTGTTGCTGAAAATGATTTTTGCTTGTATTTGTCCAGAAAAGTTCCGTGAGATATATAACTTTGCGTTTGGCTGGGCAAAAGAAAAGGTACTCTTTTCTCTGCGTGAATGCTTGGATTTGTACATACTCTTGACCTATGGATATTTATTTCCACTGCTGAAAATGAAGACTTCTTAATAGTTTTCGGCTTTTCACTTTTCTCAGTTTTGTCATTTTTATTTTGGGCTCCTGGTTAATACAGGATTGATTTTTTCTGTGTTTCTTTTTTTTGATATTTCCAATTTATAATGTTGATTGTGCCCCCGCTTTTCCACTAGTTCTTATTCCTGCTCTATAGTCTTTTAGGTAGGTATAGTACTTGGTATTGCTACTTTTTTTTTCGCTGAATAATTCCTTTTATTAGAAAAATCAGCATCCTAAGGTGATATCACTTATTTAACATTAAATGGAGTGTATGCACAATAAGCTTGTCTTTTTACTCTGAACTCAGAATGGGGTGTGCTCTGAGTGTGCTGGAGTTACTTTATGCCCTCTGTTATTGTTAAAAATCAACTTGATTAATTCCTGCATGCAATCCTGCCATTAATTTTGAGTGGAAATGTCTAGACTTAGATGCATTTTGATATGGATGTTAGATTCATGAACTCAGATTTTCTCCAGGCTTCAAATTTGGTTTATTTTATATTTAAATATCTATATCTAATTCAGTAATGTATAAGTGAACTAGGAATTGATTTCTTCTTGAGGGCATACAGGATGTAGATGTAACATTAACATAGAATATACAAAACAGTAAATTTTGAATTATTCATGAAACTGAAAAACAGTTTGAGAAAGAATGATTGAAGGTGTAAGCATGTTTGATACCTGTGTTCATTTCATGTTGTGTGACACTGGCTGCTCATAGAATTGGAAATTTCTTGGGAAGATAGCTTTAGATTGAGGTACTAAAACTCAAACCTGGGATGTACGGTTTTTCGCATTGGTTCTTAAATTATATAGTGACCTGTTCTTTTGGATTTTATAATTGTCCTGTTGTGCTAAGATATATAGTGTCCTTGTATTTGCATAATACCATCACAAAGTCACTACTGCATGTATATAGCAGGAATCGGAGCTTTTGACAACTATGCTAAATGACTGAATCTTTGATGGATAGGTGCCTCTTAAAGCTTGTATTACTATTATCCCTAGAACAATGGTGGGGGATTTAGATGTTTAAGTTTCATTTATACAATGGTTCCTCCTCATTTTTTGTTGGAATAATCATGGATAGGCGAATTTTTGATAGTCAGAGATGGCAAAGCTAAATGCATTTTTCCAGTTCCCTATGGATGATAATTTCCAGAAATTTTACAATATGGAGAGACTTGCTGACATTACTGAGCCAATTGAAACATAGCAAAGAGACAATGAGCCACTTGCTGAATTTTTTGTGAAGTGTTTGGCTGTCTAGGTGGATATGATCCTTGATGGGTGTGAAATTTCATTTAGCTTAAAAGGCTGTACGTTCAAAAGCATGGGGATGCATCTGTGTATTGCATGCACACAGCATGTGCACACATGATTACAAACAGATTTTTCCTTCAGCTTCTATGACAGATCTGTGCTACATTTTATATACTTCACTAAAAATTATATTTAACACCTAAAAATTCAATTATGTATGTGTTTTTTTTTTTATACAATGTCATTGTCACCCAAATTCTGGTTACATATGCAGGTAGCTGATTTTTCTTAGTATTTCAGGGTCAGAAATCTTTAGCATTGGATACAGCTATTGGAATGTGGCAATTACTGTTTGCCGAAAAGCAGTGGCCATTGGTTGATCATTGGTGCCAGTTCTTACAGGTAGCTTACTATCCATATTTTTATCTAATGAGAATGAGTAGTGAATTCTTGTGACCTATGGTGAAAAGAATTATATAGCTGGCAACATGTTGGGATTAAGGCACTGTTAAGTGAGCTGCAATAGGAAGTGAGAATATATTGCTAATTATGTTTATTATTAATTTAACCTTGATATGCTTCGGTTGTTCGGGATTGATTGGGTCATGCCAGGTTCAGTTGTGGACTTATTATTTAGTTGGTATCAATGGCATGGGAAGCATAGCTCTGATATTTGGGATTTGGTTCCAGGCTGTTTAATGTGGACTATTTGGACTAAACGGAATCAGCGGTCTTTTGAGGATGAGGAGAAAATTGTGGTTCAGTTATTAGAGTTTTGTCAGTGGACCCTCTTTGATTGGTCTCGATGTTGGGGTTTCACGGATTGTTCTACCCTTTTGGATTTTCTTTCATCTATTAGAATAGTTTAGGGGTTACTTCTGTCTTTTTGTTCCTTTTTCCTTTGTTCACTACCGTGAACTCTTTGTATTTCTTTTGCTTTTCTTTTATTAATAATATTCTCTTCTTACTTATCAAAAAAAAAAAATTAATTTAACCTTGATGCCCTCTGGGGATCTATCTTCAGGTCTATGTGATGTTATAAATGGCACATAGGCATCTATGCCATTGTTAGATTTCGTTGTCTGTGTTTGTTTTAGTTTTGTTTTCATCTTCTTTCTTTCTTCCCTGACCCCCCAAAAGGATTCACTCATTGTGAGACAAAATGCCTGGGGGTTTTGGCAAGAATCTTAGCAACCACCATGTCAACATTATTGGTAACTGCTGTTGTTGGTCAATTTGGTGAAGTTTTGTCAATGGCGGGATGTGATGGTTGGTGGGTGAACATCTCTACACCTAGTCTCATTGGCTAATTTGCCTTCATAAATTATTTAATCCAAAAAATAGCTTGGTGGTTGGTTTTGTGACTGGACTTTTTGCGATTCTTGGTTTAGTTAGGCACCAGTGGTTACTGCATATGACCAATCTAAGCACATGATAATAGATATACCTTTAGGTGTAGGCTTTGTTTTTCATATTGATTCACTTGTGAAATTTTCTGTGGATAGATGAATTTTCTTTTCTAGGGTAATGACGCAGGACAACCAGAACAAAATTGAAATAACGGAAAAATAAAAGATATGACCTAGGAGTCAGCACCTAGGCCTTGCTTGGAGTCAGCACCAAGCGGGGAAATCACTAGGAGTCAGCACCAGACCAAAGAAAGACCAAATGGCCATTGTTTTCATTCATCAAAATATCAACTAACTCCTCAAGGAGTACAATAGGTTGCTTATAAAGGATTACTAAACCCTAGTTCTAATTGGCTAGGAAACCCTAATTGCCTTATTACAAAAATACCCTTGCTTCTAAATTAAAATACTAATAACCAAATAAACTAATAGGACCTAAAACATAAAAATACAATTGACTAACAAACATAAATAATACTAAATAATAATTTTCTTGCATCTCCCGCATCAGGTAACTTATCAAAAAATAAAATAAAATCTTTTCTAGGATATGGGATTTGTGTCCCCTTTTATAAACGATATTTGAAAATAAATAAATTCATGGATATGTGTTGAGTTATACATGTTTGATTGGGTTGATATTATGAACTCCATCAGCTTTCTTCTATATCTTTTATGAGAGGATTAATTAATTTTTTTCCTTTGGCTCAGGCTCGGCATAACAAAGCAATATCTAGGGACACGTGGTCTCAACTATTGGAGTTTGCAAGGGTAAGATATAAAATGGATTATTACATTCTGCATCATTATTTCAATATTAAATGCCTACGTTTCATTTACACCTGCATATGCAATCAGTACCCTTTTCAACCGCATTTTTATCTCCTCAAACTTGTGAAGGATGATATGCATTCTGCTGCCTCCCCTTCCTCGACCTAGTTACTTTTTTTTTTTTTTTTTTAAATTTTATTTTGAAAGTAGCCATCTTAGTATGTAGAGTGGGAGAAATATGTTTCCAGGACTGGTGAGAGAGACAATCTTAGCTTGACTTCATTCTTTTTCCTTGTTTCCTATTTTTTTGTTTTTTTTTTTTCTCTCTCCACAGACTGAACAATCTTATTCATACCTTCATTTCTATTTCGGTATTCTTACCTCCCACACAACAAAGATGCTGCACTAATGGCAATTCTGATCATTCCATCTCTTTCTTTGTGTAATTGAAAACAAGGTCATGATTTTTGGTTTCCTAATCAATTTTTATCTTGTTTAAGTTTATTAAACAATCACCAGCATTTCAATTTTTAATCTTCTGAATAAATTACTAGGTATTGTGATATTCATTGCCTTTAGAGAGTGATTGATTTATCTCTTATGAATAAAATTGTTTTTACTTATTGAAAAAAATATTCATAGCTGTTGAAGACTTGAATCTTCTTTTATAAGAAAGGAAACAAAAAGAAACATTGATATCATCCTTTCATGAGCATTATTTATATTGAGGTGTCTTGCTGGTTTTGATGCTGGTCATCGCACTACTAATTTTTCATGCTTTGTACATCCAGACGGTGGACCCTGCATTAACAAATTATGATGCTGAAGGTGCATGGCCCTATCTTATTGATGAATTTGTTGAATACTTGAATGAAAATGGCATCATCCAAAATGTCCAGTTGAATGATTTGAGCCAAAAACGATGACGAGGTGCTGAAGTAGTGATTTGTCATCTTTCTTTAGTGTGGTTAAATTGCGATGTTGTGTGATAGTATTGGTCTATCACTAAAAGGTAAAATCCCCCAAAAAGGAATGAGAAGACATGAGTTCCAATTCAACCTTGTTTTCCACTGACGATTCATTTGCAACCTTTGTAGTTAATGGGACTGCTGATGTGGTATATGCATTTTCCTGTAAAATAAGTTATGAGAATTGAGAACCTACTAGTACTACTAAGCACTAGTGTTGGAATTTTTTTTTTTTTTGTTTTGATAAAATATTTCCTCTATACGATATTATGGACTTGGTATTTGAAATGTCTCTTCGTGAATGAATTCATGGGCCGGGCAATCACGGTTTATTTTTGTACATGAGTACTTGGTAACTCTAGCTAATGGACTGGCAAACACGGTTTAGAGTTGACATTGTAAACCTTGCTATCAAGCCCTGGATTCAAAATGAGAGAAGGCTGGAACATATGGGTTAAGTCACCTAGCATGTATCAATTCCATGGAGTGGTTCATTCATGCAGTTGTGGGCTTTGCATGCTGTGAGATGAGTGGGACTGACTCGTGCTGGAGTGACCAGGGAAGCTAGGCAACATTCTTCTTTTATTATACCATTGACTACTTAGGAGAGAGCACAGCAGTAATATGGAAGCATAAACAATGATAAAATAGATGATAAAGAAGAAAACAACAAAATAAATATATTCAAAATAGGTTAAAACGGAATGTGGAATATGAAACAGAAACTAGTAAAATCTTACTTGAAAACAAACTTCTATCTATGATAAACTTGAAAACAAACTTTTGTCTTTGTTACAAGATTACAAAATAAAATCTGTTTGAAAGGTTACAAGATTATTTCTGTCTGAGTGAAAGGGTTATAAGATTACAAAAGAGAGGGAGGATTACAAGAGTCTTTCTAAGAGAGAGAGAAGGCTATCTTCTTTCTAGACTTGTGAAATTTTTGGACCTAAAATTTGGACCTGTCTTTAGTTTTCGGAGTCTGTCTTTTTATAGATGAGATGAACTATGGTATGTCTTCAAAAGTAACTTGAGTGAGTAAAGTTAACTCAAGTTATTCTATCGATGGAAACTTGTAGAATGCCGTAGAATTTGTCAAGGTACTATTTATGCGTGTTGGTGAACAGTAGTTGCTTTTAGTATCTGTTTGGACCGTGGTATGTTTTCAAAAGTAACTTGGGTAAGTAAAGTTAACTCATGTTAATATGTCGGTGGAAACTTGTAGAATCTGTCAGGGTACTATTTATGCATGCTGGTGAGCAGTAGTTGCTTTTAGTATCTGTCTGGACTGTGGTATGTCTTCAAAAGTAACTTGGGTAAGTAAAGTTAACTCAAGTTAATCTATTGGTGGAAACTTGTAGAATTTATTACAATAGGTCGTCTGAATTCGCATATTGGTGAATAGTGGTCTATCATAATTATCTTTGTAGGGTCTGTTTGAGGGAGCTATCATTCTGTTGTTCTAGTCTGTATCTGCATAGTTATCATAATCTAGTGGATCAGAATCATCTTCATACTGCTCATGCTCATGGAGTACTCCATAATTGTCACATAAAACGTAGTATGAAATTGGGGGCACGATTCTTTGTTATTATTCTGGGATCTCTAGTAATTTTTCTTTTCCCAATGAGCCTCCTTGCTGAAGGTCTTGGACCATATACAGCTATCCTTTCGGTGTAGCCATATAGGTGGAAGTCATGATCTAATTCTTTCTGTACTTCATAAATCTTATTACTCATGAAATTAGACCATTCTTGTGCCAGAGCATACGGGTCATCAAGTGATAGATATGTGTCTCTTGTGTACCAGTTATAGTTAGGGCTACAACTAAAATCACTTATGAGGACCAAAATGTGTGCTGGCCGAGCTTCCATATAGTAACTAGTATCCCATGTTGGAAGGGCACTCCAGATAGTAAGCTTCATATAATTCAGTCCTCCAATTTGTGTAGCTGCTTCTTGGATGACTTTAGGAAATAAACTAATTTGAATTCCAGAAGTTAGGATTAACTTGCTGATAAATCCTGCTTCTAGCATTTCAGAAAACCATAAAGGATCACAAATTACTGGATCCTTTGTCTCAGTGTTGATAAGCAATCCCAAATAGGGATGATGTCTGTCATAAACTCTTTCTGCTTCTCCAAAACTTTCATACCAAGTGGCCTTGTTAGATAGCCATATGACATCTGTCATGTCTTTTGTTTTGATAAATACTATAGAGACTAAAATTTTAAAGTAAAACATCTATCTGTCATGGGAATTGGTCATGGCTTTATGAGTTAGTATATTCTGTTGAATTTCAAGAGGTAAGGTTCTAATGGCAAGTCTCAGTTTTTGCTTAATCTTAGGGTGGAGCTTTGAAAAGCTTGTTCCCATAAGATAACTTTTTAGAGACTATGGTTCTGTCTTTATAGATTTTGAATCTCCATCCTCCTTGCCAGGGAGTTGATTACTAAGTGCCTCAATAAATGCACTGGTGCTAACAAGATGTAATTCCAAAACCTTAAGGGTCTTTTGGAATAAGGGTTTCTGTCTGAGGGCGAAGGCTGTTTGGAAATTATCAAGAAATAATTTAATATGAAAATGAAGGTCTGTAAATTCTCCATTCTGAAAAGAAAGATCAGTGCGGAGCACTTCTTGCAGGATTTCACTTTTTCACCACATGAATACATTGCCTCTACTAGCAATGTATCCTGAAGGGATATTGTCTCAATTGAGACGCCTTCATGCTTATTCAAAATCTTTGCTAAAGCTTTTCAAATTTGTTTGGGTTGCACTACTGGTGCCTTGCCCCTTTCTTTTCTAGAAAGTCTTTTATCCATATTAGTCTACAATTGGCTTTTGATAAAAGGATTAGTTGGTATATCATTAGGTCTGGAAACAATATTTTGAAAATAAACATATCTTTGCAAAGCCTCTTCAAAATTTATTTTAAAATTTTTTCTGTCAATATCTTTCTATAAAATTCCTTTGAAATGTTTTATAAGAAAATTATTTTTAAGCTTTAAAATGTATAATATAATAGAACAAACTTCTTTCTCAACAACGTTGCTCTTTCGCTGGGTAGTGGTATAAGAGTAGTGGGTAGTGGTATAAGAGTAGTCAGAATAAAGTTTGTCAATGTTAGGGTGACTAGAATTCAAAAAATTCACAAAATCTATCATGATTCTGCCTGTTTTGTATATTTTACCATATCTCTCATTCTGTGAGAATATGCCAAATAATGCTTCTCTATATAATCTTTCATCAATCACCATATTAGTCTGGGGAGAATATATCAAGGACTTGTGATTAACTTTGTCAGTTAAATTTAAGAAATTAATTTTGTCTTTATTCAAGAAATTATCACAATTAATATTTTCTTTAATAATTAGTAAAGGGGAGATTGTCAAAGCTTCTTGTATTAAAACATCTTTTGTATGAATATTTGAAATTATTGTAAAAAGTATGAGTATGTTATTTATTACAATCTTGCTTGGTATATTTGTTAAATTGTCAGTCCATTCATATTGACTAAAAGAAATTGTAAGCATAGTTCTATCTTCTATATCTTTTCCACTAAATTCTTTTTCACAAGGTGTTTGGACTATATGTCAGTGCCTATGCAAAAAAGTAGTGGGAGAATAAGAAGAAATCTCTGTCTCTATATCCTGTTTAAACTTCTTTATGACATTATCTGTCAATTGATTAACAAGTGATTTTTCTGTCTTTAGAGATGACAAATGTCTTTCTATTCTACATATTCTTTCTTTATTAATATCTTTTAGGATAGTGACTTTATTAAGGGAACGAATTTCTTTCGAGATTAGGGGTGAGGTGAATCTAAAAACTAGCACATTAATTTTAATTCCTTCATCTGTCATCAAAAGGGGGTAAAGCAAAGTCATAAAAGGATTTCTTAAAATAACTTTAGAAGAAAGGTCTTTAAAAATAGTTTCAAAACATATTCTAACATTAGGTATTTTATAATTAATTATTAGCTTTTCTCCATTAGCTTAAGTTAATCTTTTAGATGATTTTTCATAATATTTTAAAGGTATTAATCCTTCTTGTATGCAATTCATGTCAGCTTCAGAATCTATCAAAGCAACTTCTATCAAAGAGAGAATTCTTTATTGATTACTAGAATTCTATATGCCATTTTTGGAAAATAACTCTGTCAATTAAACTTAGGATGTTATGTTTATTATGATCAATTTGTTGATCATGTGAAATTTCTTTTTCTAAAGGGGGATCTGTCATTATTATGTCTGTTGTAGGAAAACCTGTCAAGTTTATTATTTCAGCAATATTTTGTTCATTTATGTCTGTGGAATTATCCTCTTTAATTTCTTGTTATACCATTTTTACCTCTGTCATTAAATCTTGTGGAGTTACTGGTTTTATATTTACTCCATCTTGTTTCTTTTTGTCTTTCTTTTCTATTCTTTTTTCTTTATTAGCTTTCTTTATAGTATTATTGTTTTGATTCTGACAGTGATATAGATGATTATAACTATAATAATAACACAAATAATTGGAGTATATTAACAAGAGATAAATTAATCGATAGACTGATAGACATAATAATAGTTTGTTAGACATGATTAATAAAAAATTAGAATCTTTAGAAGTTGTTGAAAGATCCATTATATATACTAGAGCATAAAGAAAAAGTGATAGTTTTTTGGACCTCTATGAAAAATGAAAGCTTTAAACTTTGAACCCCATCATAGAACACCTTCAGAAAAAACCATGATAGATATAGAAAGTAGTAGTATAATAAAGACAGTAGATGAAAGACTAAAATCAACCAGTAGAAAAGTTGATGAGATAGATGACATAGAAAGACAAAAGAGTAATAATAAGAAAGATGGCCTAATAATGGAAAGAACAACACGTATAGAAGATAAAGAGAAAGGAAATAGTGCTATAGAAATAATACAAGAGAAAGATGGCATAGAAAGACAAAAGAGCATAATAAGAAGAGGAACAGTAAAGGAAATGATAGAAAGAATGGAAAGACAAAACAATAGTACTCTAAAGAAAGCTAATAAAGAAACTAGTTCAATACAAACAATACCAAAAAAAGATGACATGATAGATATAGAAAGAGAAAAAGGTATAATAATGAAAGAAATTGAAGAAGAAAGACAAAAAGACAGTCTAATAGACTTAGTCAATAAAGAATGGGGACATAATAGTCCAAGAGAAAATGACAGACTAAAGAAAGAAATTGATAAAGACTAAAATCAATTGAAAGATCTATGACAGAGACACAAGATAATAGTTTAGCAAAATTAACTAAAAAGATAGAAATCTTAATTTCACCATTGGGAAAAAGCGATATAAAAAGAGATATAGCTGTTCTAGATATTATCGAGTCATCAGATAATGAGAAAACTGACAGACATACTAGAAATACTATTTGTCATAAATGCAAAAAATATGGACATACTAAAAAAAAAATGTGGTAGACATAATAAAATTGTTAAACAAATTAGTAAATTAGATTTTGAAAAAGATATAATAAATAAATTAATGGAAATATTTAATGTTAATCAAAGAGAGATAGATCAAGTTAACATAAAGAAAGAACTAAAATCAACCAAACCACTTAAAGTCAATAATAGAAAGAGAAAACAAAAAGACATAATAATGAAATTGATAGACAATCTACCTAATCATTTAAAAGACAAAAAAGATTATTTACTAAAATTGAAAAATTCATTCATGAAGTTGTGGGCTTCACATGCTGTGAGATGAGTGGGACTGACTCGTGCTGGAGTGACCAGGGAAGCTAGACAACATTCTTTCTTTATTATATTTCTTAACATAGAAATTAAGATGAAATGTGACAACCTTTAAGAGGTACCAAGTAAAAACTACTACAGGCCAACATATTTTCCTTAAGTTTGACATTTCATTCTAGGGCTTAGCAGGATGATTGAGTTTTTATCCTAGCTAACTGACTATTTCATTCTCGGGCTTAGCAGGATTATTGCGTTTTAATCTGAGCTAATTCCACCCCTATCGAGATTCACTAATCCCATGTTGGAGTAGGATACATTTAAAAAAAAAAGGAAAAAGGATCAAAAAGAAAAAGCGCCATAGGCCCACCCAACCCTTTGTGTGAAATGGGCCTTGAGACATTTGGTAATTTTTGGGCTTAAAAACAGGTCACAACTTTCATTTTGTTTTGCAAAACAAGTATTATCCTCAAAGTTTGGTCCATTTTTCAATTTGGTTTCTAGAAATTCGAAAGTAGTAATCAAATCTTCAAAGAGTGTAAAATGATTTAGAGTTTGGTCCTTTTTCTTTATTTTTATTTTTTTATGTCGCTGTATTTTTCCAATATTTTCTAATCAGGAAAACTAGAAGAGAAAATTGTTTAGCAAATTCAAGTCTAGAAGGTGAATTTTTTCCCTTTTTCATGACAATTGAATGTAATTTTTATGCAACATTAACCATTTTTTTATTAGGGCAAACACAAAACATATTCCTTAAAGTTTGTCTCAGTTACCTATTTTGTGTCTAGAGTTTTGAAAGTAGTGATTGAAGCCTTTATTTATTTATAAAGATCTAATTTGATCTTTACTCCACTTTAGACTAAAATCGTCACATTATCATCCCACTTGCCACTATAATTTCATGATAGTTATTTTTCCCATTGGTGTGCATCCCGTACGAATTGAACTTATGACTTCGCCAATTATGAGTTGAGTGCTTTAACTATTTAGCCATGGATGCTTAGTGGAGACCTCCTCTACATTATATCCATTCTCATGTGGGCCAATTAGATTACTATTTTATAAACTTCAAGAATTTGTTCTATCGGGATCAAATTGAAGAATGGGGTAAAGTAAACTAAAGACAAATGTTGTGTTTTCCAATTTTTCTTTTTAAAAACCTTATGGGGTCATTGATAAAGAGGTTTCAAACAGTTACATATAAAATTTTAAACTTCGCCCCTTATAGCTACACCTACAGTAATTTTTTGTTTTTTGGATCATAGTCAAAGTCAAACAACTATATTTTTAGAAAACTAAAAAAATAAACTATTAAACTGCACCAAATGGGTGCGAAGTTACAGGAAAAAATATATTTTAATTCGAATAATTTACAAGCCTCAATTTGATGAAACTTCACCCCTTAATGAAATTTGTGTTTTAGCATTTGGAAAAAAAAAAAAAAAAAAGCTTCAATTTAAACAAACAAAAGAAGAGGGATACAAAAAAAAAAAAAAAAGCTAGCAGCTTAACACAATAGAAGCCCTACCAGTCTCGATTAATTAATCACCCATTGTGTACATACTTTAAGGAGAGTGCATAGACACATGAACCCATTACCCAATACACCTCTATTAAAACACGACAGCACCTTCTAAATATATCCATGCATGTGACATGCAGGGTTCAGAAGCAACTAGCAAGAACCCTATAATACTAAGTTGGACCATTACAGTTATACCCAGGGACGAAGCTAGACTTTAGACTTAAGGGGGGGGGGGGGGGAAACATATGCTAAAAAAATTCTTGACTTGTAACTAAATGAGACTATCTTATATAAATTATTATTTTTTCATTAGTTTTTTTTGTTATTTATTTAATAATTTTCAAATCTTTCATCAATTTTAAACCTTATAGCTCTACTAATTGAAAATTAAAAAGAAATATGTAAACAAAGAGAAGATAAGAAAAGCTCATATATATATATATATATTCTTAGGCTACTAAAAACAACTTATAAGCTCATGTGTTAAAGCATGTGATTAGGTCCACTTCAACACATAATAAACAAATGTTAATTACTTTTTTGTGAACAATTACACATAAACTTATCATATTTATCTACTAAAATTTGTAGCTCACTTTAAATATATATTGAAAACAAAACTTAGATATAGTATTTTTCACCAACTTAAAATTTTTCAATAAAGTGATGGGCTTTTTTTTTTTTTTTTTTTTTGGGGGGGGGGGGGGGGGGGGGTTGGTTCTACGGGCCGATTTTAAAATTTTTGAAGGAGAGGTGGCCAAGACTAATTATCTTGGACCTAAATGTAAAAAGAATTCCAAAAAAAAAATATATAATATATAATATATTATACATATTATAATTTTTTTTTTTTAAATTGGGGGGGGGGGGGGGGAACATATGCTTAAATAAAATTCTTGACTTGTAAACTAAATGAGACTACTTATAAATTATTATTTTTTCATTAGTTTTTTGTTATTGTATTTAATAATTCAAATCTTTCATCAATTTTAAACCTTATAGCTCTACTAATTGAAAATTAAAAAGAAATATGTAAACAAAGAGAAGATAAGAAAAGCTCATATATATATATATATATATATTCTTAGGCTACTAAAAACAACTTATAAGCTCATGTGTTAAAGCATGTGATTAGGTCCACTTCAACACATAATAAACAAATGTTAATTACTTTTTTGTGAAGAATGACACATAAACTTATCATATTTATCTATTAAAATTTGTAGCTCACTTTAAATATATATTGAAAACAAAACTTAGATATAGTATTTTTCACCAACTTAAAATTTTTCAATAAAGTGATGGGTTTTTTTTTTTTTTTGGGGGGTTGGGTTCTAAGGGCCGATTTGTAAATTTTTGAGGAGAGGGGGGCCAAGACTAATTATCTTGGACCTAAATGTCAAAGAATTCAAAATATATATATATATTATATATAATATATACATGTGGGGCCCGGCCCCAGAAATAATGGGCTATTCCAAAATTCAGGCCCGTCCGAGGAGCGTCTGTCGAGAGAAACCACGAGAAGCTTTACCAATCCCAATACCAAGGAAACCTGTCCGAGGAGTAATATCCTCCCTGGACCTCACAAGCCCATACGAAGGATCCCTTCCCAGCCATTTCAAGTTCATCCCCCAACAATATTAAAATGAAATAAAATCCAAATATCCCATGGAGAGCTACCACCACATTAATTGCGCCCCAACCACCCTCTTGGCCGCATTAATGAGGAAATGACCCCTGAACAGTACCGCCTTGGCCTCTGCAACTCACATGGGGAGAGATGAAGGCGTCTGATGGGACAGCCACTCAAGTAGGTGCTCAGATAGTCAACAAGTGTAGGGTTGAGATGAGAGAAGGGAACTATATAATGTAATGGAGTCCCTTAGAGAAAGGGACGAAAATTTCTGTAGGAAGAACTAAAGAAATAAACTTATAAGGGAGAGATCCATTTTTCATGTCTTTATTTTCTGCAACCATATTGCCCATGCATCAGACTGAATAGACACGCTGAGGCCAAGTTCTTTGACCCATCCTCTACAAATATTTATTGTGGGTTGCGCTTTGGGCCAGGACCTGATCAATCGAATTTGGGCCAGGAAAATCGTGCAACTACAATTGGCGCCGTCTGTGGGGAGAACTAGAGCATCA